>NW_028181623.1:0-97404 GCF_963514085.1 Chelon labrosus | reverse complement strand
GACAGGGCTTTTTAAGTCGAAATGTGCAAAAAAGCATCCTATCGCTCTGAAACGGCTGTTTTGCTCTCCACCACATTTACTGTCAGACTGGCCGAATAGACTCGATTCTGCCTCTTTCTTGCCTCTACATGTGAAGAACAGGGTGCTTGTGAGCATTATTGTGCAGTTTCACGGCAGGTAGCTGGCTTGGAACGGGACCGGTGGGGCAGAGCAATCTAGCGGCTTCGCCCGAGCAGTGGAAGGCCGGCGAGGGTGCGCGTTCAGCCGGATGAATGGGGCGCTGTCAGGGCCCCATTCATGTCGTGGAGGATAAAAATCATGCTTTTTCCCTCATTAGACATCCCATGCGAGCTTGTAATGATAAAACCTCATCCAAATCACCACATTGCAGCTCAATATTCAGTGAGGACAGGGCCTTTTTAAGTCGAAATGTGCAAAAAAGCATCCTATCGCTCTGAAACGGCTGTTTTGCTCTCCACCACATTTACTGTCAGACTGGCCGAATTAGACCGATTCTGCCTCTTTCTTGCCTCTACATGTGAAGAACAGGGTGCTTGTGAGCATATTGTGCAGTTTCAAGCAGGTAGCTGGCTTGGAACGGGACCGGTGGGGCAGAGCAATCCTAGCGGCTCGCCCGAGCAGTGGAAGCGCGAGGGTGCGCGTTCAGCCGGATGAATGGGGCGCTGTCAGGGCCCCTCTCGTGGAGGATAAAAATCATGCTTTTTTCCCTCATTACACATCCCATGCGAGCTTGTAATGATAAAACCTCATCCAAATCACACATTGCAGCTCAATATTCAGTGAGGACAGGGCCTTTTTAAGTCGAAATGTGCAAAAAAAAGCATCCTATCGCTCTGAAACGGCTGTTTTGCACTCCACCACATTTACTGTCAGACTGGCCGAATTAGACCGATTCTGCCTCTTTCTTGCCGTCTACATGTGAAGAACAGGGTGCTTGTGAGCATATTGTGCAGTTTCACGCAGGTAGCTTGGCTTGAAAGCTGGACCGAGTGGGGCAGAGCAATCCTAGCGGCTCGCCCGAGGCAGTGGAAGCACGGGCGAGGGTGCGCGTTCAGCCGGATGAATGGGGCGCTGTCAGGGCCCCTCTCGTGGAGGATAAAAATCATGCTTTTTCCCTCATTACACATCCATGCGAGCTTTGTAATGATAAAACCTCATCCAAATCACACATTGCAGCTCAGTATTCAGTGAGGACAGGGCCTTTTTAAGTCGAAATGTGCAAAAAAGCATCCTATCGCTCTGAAACGGCTGTTTTGCACTCCACCACATTTACTGTCAGACTGGCCGAATTAGACCGATTCTGCCTCTTTCTTGCCTCTACATGTGAAGAACAGGGTGCTTGTGAGCATATTGTGCAGTTTCAAGCAGGTAGCTGCTTGGAACGGGACCGGTGGGGCAGAGCAATCCTAGCGGCTCGCCGAGCAAGTGGAAGCCGGCGAGGGTGCGCGTTCAGCCGGATGAATGGGGCGCTGTCAGGGCCCCTCTCGTGGAGGATAAAAATCATGCTTTTTCCCTCATTACACATCCCATGCGAGCTTGTAATGATAAAACCTCATCCAAATCACACATTGCAGCTCAATATTCAGTGAGGACAGGGCCTTTTTAAGTCGAAATGTGCAAAAAGCATCCTATCGCTCTGAAACGGCTGTTTTGCTCTCACGACCTACATTTACTGTCAGACTGGCCGAATTAGACCGATTCTGCTCTTTCTTGCCTCTACATGTGAAGAACAGGGTGCTTGTGAGCATATTGTGGCAGTTTCACGCAGGTAGCTGGCTTGGAACGGGACCGGATTGGGACAGAGCAATCCTAGCGGCTCGCCCGAGCAGTGGAAGCCGGCGAGGGTGCGCGTTCAGCCGGATGAATGGGGCACTGTCAGGGGCCCCTCTCGTGGAGGATAAAAATCATGGCTTTTTTCCCTCATTACACTTCCCATGCGAGCTTGTAATGATAAAAACCTCATCCAAATCACACATTGCAGCTCAATATTCAGTGAGGACAGGGCCTTTTAAGTCGAAATGTGCAAAAAAGCATCCTATCGCCTCTGAAACGCTGTTTTGCACTCCACCACATTTACTGTCAGACTGGCCGAATTAGACCGATTCTGCCTCTTTCTTGCCTCTACATGTGAAGAACAGGGTGCTTGTGAGCATATTGTGCAGTTTCAAGCAGGTAGCTGGCTTGGAACGGGACCGGTGGGGCAGAGCAATCCTAGCGGCTCGCCCGAGCAGTGGAAGCCGGCGAGGGTGCGCGTTCAGCCGGATGAATGGGGCGCTGTCAGGGCCCCTCTCGTGGAGGATAAAAATCATGCTTTTTCCCTCATTACACATCCCATGCGAGCTTGTAATGATAAAACCTCATCCAAATCACACATTGCAGCTCAATATTCAGTGAGGACAGGGCCTTTTTAAGTCGAAATGTGCAAAAAAGCATCCTATCGCTCTGAAACGGCTGTTTTGCACTCCACCACATTTACTGTCAGACTGGCCGAATTAGACCGATTCTGCCTCTTTCTTGCCTCTACATGTGAAGAACAGGGTGCTTGTGAGCATATTGTGCAGTTTCACGCAGGTAGCTGGCTTGGAACGGGACCGGTGGGGCAGAGCAATCCTAGCGGCTCGCCCGAGCAGTGGAAGCCGGCGAGGGTGCGCGTTCAGCCGGATGAATGGGGCGCTGTCAGGGCCCCTCTCGTGGAGGATAAAAATCATGCTTTTTCCCTCATTACACATCCCATGCGAGCTTGTAATGATAAAACCTCATCCAAATCACACATTGCAGCTCAATATTCAGTGAGGACAGGGCCTTTTTAAGTCGAAATGTGCAAAAAAGCATCCTATCGCTCTGAAACGGCTGTTTTGCTCTCCACCACATTTACTGTCAGACTGGCCGAATTAGACCGATTCTGCCTCTTTCTTGCCTCTACATGTGAAGAACAGGGTGCTTGTGAGCATATTGTGCAGTTTCAAGCAGGTAGCTGGCTTGGAACGGGACCGGTGGGGCAGAGCAATCCTAGCGGCTCGCCCGAGCAGTGGAAGCCGGCGAGGGTGCGCGTTCAGCCGGATGAATGGGGCGCTGTCAGGGCCCCTCTCGTGGAGGATAAAAATCATGCTTTTTCCCTCATTACACATCCCATGCGAGCTTGTAATGATAAAACCTCATCCAAATCACACATTGCAGCTCAATATTCAGTGAGGACAGGGCCTTTTTAAGTCGAAATGTGCAAAAAAGCATCCTATCGCTCTGAAACGGCTGTTTTGCACTCCACCACATTTACTGTCAGACTGGCCGAATTAGACCGATTCTGCCTCTTTCTTGCCTCTACATGTGAAGAACAGGGTGCTTGTGAGCATATTGTGCAGTTTCAAGCAGGTAGCTGGCTTGGAACGGGACCGGTGGGGCAGAGCAATCCTAGCGGCTCGCCCGAGCAGTGGAAGCCGGCGAGGGTGCGCGTTCAGCCGGATGAATGGGGCGCTGTCAGGGCCCCTCTCGTGGAGGATAAAAATCATGCTTTTTCCCTCATTACACATCCCATGCGAGCTTGTAATGATAAAACCTCATCCAAATCACACATTGCAGCTCAATATTCAGTGAGGACAGGGCCTTTTTAAGTCGAAATGTGCAAAAAAGCATCCTATCGCTCTGAAACGGCTGTTTTGCTCTCCACCACATTTACTGTCAGACTGGCCGAATTAGACCGATTCTGCCTCTTTCTTGCCTCTACATGTGAAGAACAGGGTGCTTGTGAGCATATTGTGCAGTTTCACGCAGGTAGCTGGCTTGGAACGGGACCGGTGGGGCAGAGCAATCCTAGCGGCTCGCCCGAGCAGTGGAAGCCGGCGAGGGTGCGCGTTCAGCCGGATGAATGGGGCGCTGTCAGGGCCCCTCTCGTGGAGGATAAAAATCATGCTTTTTCCCTCATTAGACATCCCATGCGAGCTTGTAATGATAAAACCTCATCCAAATCACACATTGCAGCTCAATATTCAGTGAGGACAGGGCCTTTTTAAGTCGAAATGTGCAAAAAAGCATCCTATCGCTCTGAAACGGCTGTTTTGCACTCCACCACATTTACTGTCAGACTGGCCGAATTAGACCGATTCTGCCTCTTTCTTGCCTCTACATGTGAAGAACAGGGTGCTTGTGAGCATATTGTGCAGTTTCAAGCAGGTAGCTGGCTTGGAACGGGACCGGTGGGGCAGAGCAATCCTAGCGGCTCGCCCGAGCAGTGGAAGCCGGCGAGGGTGCGCGTTCAGCCGGATGAATGGGGCGCTGTCAGGGCCCCTCTCGTGGAGGATAAAAATCATGCTTTTTCCCTCATTACACATCCCATGCGAGCTTGTAATGATAAAACCTCATCCAAATCACACATTGCAGCTCAATATTCAGTGAGGACAGGGCCTTTTTAAGTCGAAATGTGCAAAAAAGCATCCTATCGCTCTGAAACGGCTGTTTTGCACTCCACCACATTTACTGTCAGACTGGCCGAATTAGACCGATTCTGCCTCTTTCTTGCCTCTACATGTGAAGAACAGGGTGCTTGTGAGCATATTGTGCAGTTTCAAGCAGGTAGCTGGCTTGGAACGGGACCGGTGGGGCAGAGCAATCCTAGCGGCTCGCCCGAGCAGTGGAAGCCGGCGAGGGTGCGCGTTCAGCCGGATGAATGGGGCGCTGTCAGGGCCCCTCTCGTGGAGGATAAAAATCATGCTTTTTCCCTCATTACACATCCCATGCGAGCTTGTAATGATAAAACCTCATCCAAATCACACATTGCAGCTCAATATTCAGTGAGGACAGGGCCTTTTTAAGTCGAAATGTGCAAAAAAGCATCCTATCGCTCTGAAACGGCTGTTTTGCACTCCACCACATTTACTGTCAGACTGGCCGAATTAGACCGATTCTGCCTCTTTCTTGCCTCTACATGTGAAGAACAGGGTGCTTGTGAGCATATTGTGCAGTTTCACGCAGGTAGCTGGCTTGGAACGGGACCGGTGGGGCAGAGCAATCCTAGCGGCTCGCCCGAGCAGTGGAAGCCGGCGAGGGTGCGCGTTCAGCCGGATGAATGGGGCGCTGTCAGGGCCCCTCTCGTGGAGGATAAAAATCATGCTTTTTCCCTCATTACACATCCCATGCGAGCTTGTAATGATAAAACCTCATCCAAATCACACATTGCAGCTCAATATTCAGTGAGGACAGGGCCTTTTTAAGTCGAAATGTGCAAAAAAGCATCCTATCGCTCTGAAACGGCTGTTTTGCTCTCCACCACATTTACTGTCAGACTGGCCGAATTAGACCGATTCTGCCTCTTTCTTGCCTCTACATGTGAAGAACAGGGTGCTTGTGAGCATATTGTGCAGTTTCACGCAGGTAGCTGGCTTGGAACGGGACCGGTGGGGCAGAGCAATCCTAGCGGCTCGCCCGAGCAGTGGAAGCCGGCGAGGGTGCGCGTTCAGCCGGATGAATGGGGCGCTGTCAGGGCCCCATTCATGTCGTGGAGGATAAAAATCATGCTTTTTCCCTCATTAGACATCCCATGCGAGCTTGTAATGATAAAACCTCATCCAAATCACACATTGCAGCTCAATATTCAGTGAGGACAGGGCCTTTTTAAGTCGAAATGTGCAAAAAAGCATCCTATCGCTCTGAAACGGCTGTTTTGCACTCCACCACATTTACTGTCAGACTGGCCGAATTAGACCGATTCTGCCTCTTTCTTGCCTCTACATGTGAAGAACAGGGTGCTTGTGAGCATATTGTGCAGTTTCACGCAGGTAGCTGGCTTGGAACGGGACCGGTGGGGCAGAGCAATCCTAGCGGCTCGCCCGAGCAGTGGAAGCCGGCGAGGGTGCGCGTTCAGCCGGATGAATGGGGCGCTGTCAGGGCCCCTCTCGTGGAGGATAAAAATCATGCTTTTTCCCTCATTACACATCCCATGCGAGCTTGTAATGATAAAACCTCATCCAAATCACACATTGCAGCTCAATATTCAGTGAGGACAGGGCCTTTTTAAGTCGAAATGTGCAAAAAAGCATCCTATCGCTCTGAAACGGCTGTTTTGCTCTCCACCACATTTACTGTCAGACTGGCCGAATTAGACCGATTCTGCCTCTTTCTTGCCTCTACATGTGAAGAACAGGGTGCTTGTGAGCATATTGTGCAGTTTCAAGCAGGTAGCTGGCTTGGAACGGGACCGGTGGGGCAGAGCAATCCTAGCGGCTCGCCCGAGCAGTGGAAGCCGGCGAGGGTGCGCGTTCAGCCGGATGAATGGGGCGCTGTCAGGGCCCCTCTCGTGGAGGATAAAAATCATGCTTTTTCCCTCATTACACATCCCATGCGAGCTTGTAATGATAAAACCTCATCCAAATCACACATTGCAGCTCAATATTCAGTGAGGACAGGGCCTTTTTAAGTCGAAATGTGCAAAAAAGCATCCTATCGCTCTGAAACGGCTGTTTTGCTCTCCACCACATTTACTGTCAGACTGGCCGAATTAGACCGATTCTGCCTCTTTCTTGCCTCTACATGTGAAGAACAGGGTGCTTGTGAGCATATTGTGCAGTTTCAAGCAGGTAGCTGGCTTGGAACGGGACCGGTGGGGCAGAGCAATCCTAGCGGCTCGCCCGAGCAGTGGAAGCCGGCGAGGGTGCGCGTTCAGCCGGATGAATGGGGCGCTGTCAGGGCCCCTCTCGTGGAGGATAAAAATCATGCTTTTTCCCTCATTACACATCCCATGCGAGCTTGTAATGATAAAACCTCATCCAAATCACACATTGCAGCTCAATATTCAGTGAGGACAGGGCCTTTTTAAGTCGAAATGTGCAAAAAAGCATCCTATCGCTCTGAAACGGCTGTTTTGCACTCCACCACATTTACTGTCAGACTGGCCGAATTAGACCGATTCTGCCTCTTTCTTGCCTCTACATGTGAAGAACAGGGTGCTTGTGAGCATATTGTGCAGTTTCAAGCAGGTAGCTGGCTTGGAACGGGACCGGTGGGGCAGAGCAATCCTAGCGGCTCGCCCGAGCAGTGGAAGCCGGCGAGGGTGCGCGTTCAGCCGGATGAATGGGGCGCTGTCAGGGCCCCTCTCGTGGAGGATAAAAATCATGCTTTTTCCCTCATTACACATCCCATGCGAGCTTGTAATGATAAAACCTCATCCAAATCACACATTGCAGCTCAATATTCAGTGAGGACAGGGCCTTTTTAAGTCGAAATGTGCAAAAAAGCATCCTATCGCTCTGAAACGGCTGTTTTGCACTCCACCACATTTACTGTCAGACTGGCCGAATTAGACCGATTCTGCCTCTTTCTTGCCTCTACATGTGAAGAACAGGGTGCTTGTGAGCATATTGTGCAGTTTCACGCAGGTAGCTGGCTTGGAACGGGACCGGTGGGGCAGAGCAATCCTAGCGGCTCGCCCGAGCAGTGGAAGCCGGCGAGGGTGCGCGTTCAGCCGGATGAATGGGGCGCTGTCAGGGCCCCTCTCGTGGAGGATAAAAATCATGCTTTTTCCCTCATTACACATCCCATGCGAGCTTGTAATGATAAAACCTCATCCAAATCACACATTGCAGCTCAATATTCAGTGAGGACAGGGCCTTTTTAAGTCGAAATGTGCAAAAAAGCATCCTATCGCTCTGAAACGGCTGTTTTGCTCTCCACCACATTTACTGTCAGACTGGCCGAATTAGACCGATTCTGCCTCTTTCTTGCCTCTACATGTGAAGAACAGGGTGCTTGTGAGCATATTGTGCAGTTTCACGCAGGTAGCTGGCTTGGAACGGGACCGGTGGGGCAGAGCAATCCTAGCGGCTCGCCCGAGCAGTGGAAGCCGGCGAGGGTGCGCGTTCAGCCGGATGAATGGGGCGCTGTCAGGGCCCCATTCATGTCGTGGAGGATAAAAATCATGCTTTTTCCCTC
Source organism: Chelon labrosus (assembly GCF_963514085.1). Classification (NCBI taxonomy): domain Eukaryota; kingdom Metazoa; phylum Chordata; class Actinopteri; order Mugiliformes; family Mugilidae; genus Chelon; species Chelon labrosus. Next base: position 89,466 of record NW_028181623.1, on the reverse strand, counting down.
ATTAGACATCCCATGCGAGCTTGTAATGATAAAACCTCATCCAAATCACACATTGCAGCTCAATATTCAGTGAGGACAGGGCCTTTTTAAGTCGAAATGTGCAAAAAAGCATCCTATCGCTCTGAAACGGCTGTTTTGCACTCCACCACATTTACTGTCAGACTGGCCGAATTAGACCGATTCTGCCTCTTTCTTGCCTCTACATGTGAAGAACAGGGTGCTTGTGAGCATATTGTGCAGTTTCACGCAGGTAGCTGGCTTGGAACGGGACCGGTGGGGCAGAGCAATCCTAGCGGCTCGCCCGAGCAGTGGAAGCCGGCGAGGGTGCGCGTTCAGCCGGATGAATGGGGCGCTGTCAGGGCCCCTCTCGTGGAGGATAAAAATCATGCTTTTTCCCTCATTACACATCCCATGCGAGCTTGTAATGATAAAACCTCATCCAAATCACACATTGCAGCTCAATATTCAGTGAGGACAGGGCCTTTTTAAGTCGAAATGTGCAAAAAAGCATCCTATCGCTCTGAAACGGCTGTTTTGCTCTCCACCACATTTACTGTCAGACTGGCCGAATTAGACCGATTCTGCCTCTTTCTTGCCTCTACATGTGAAGAACAGGGTGCTTGTGAGCATATTGTGCAGTTTCAAGCAGGTAGCTGGCTTGGAACGGGACCGGTGGGGCAGAGCAATCCTAGCGGCTCGCCCGAGCAGTGGAAGCCGGCGAGGGTGCGCGTTCAGCCGGATGAATGGGGCGCTGTCAGGGCCCCTCTCGTGGAGGATAAAAATCATGCTTTTTCCCTCATTACACATCCCATGCGAGCTTGTAATGATAAAACCTCATCCAAATCACACATTGCTGCTCAATATTCAGTGAGGACAGGGCCTTTTTAAGTCGAAATGTGCAAAAAAGCATCCTATCGCTCTGAAACGGCTGTTTTGCACTCCACCACATTTACTGTCAGACTGGCCGAATTAGACCGATTCTGCCTCTTTCTTGCCTCTACATGTGAAGAACAGGGTGCTTGTGAGCATATTGTGCAGTTTCACGCAGGTAGCTGGCTTGGAACGGGACCGGTGGGGCAGAGCAATCCTAGCGGCTCGCCCGAGCAGTGGAAGCCGGCGAGGGTGCGCGTTCAGCCGGATGAATGGGGCGCTGTCAGGGCCCCTCTCGTGGAGGATAAAAATCATGCTTTTTCCCTCATTACACATCCCATGCGAGCTTGTAATGATAAAACCTCATCCAAATCACACATTGCAGCTCAGTATTCAGTGAGGACAGGGCCTTTTTAAGTCGAAATGTGCAAAAAAGCATCCTATCGCTCTGAAACGGCTGTTTTGCACTCCACCACATTTACTGTCAGACTGGCCGAATTAGACCGATTCTGCCTCTTTCTTGCCTCTACATGTGAAGAACAGGGTGCTTGTGAGCATATTGTGCAGTTTCAAGCAGGTAGCTGGCTTGGAACGGGACCGGTGGGGCAGAGCAATCCTAGCGGCTCGCCCGAGCAGTGGAAGCCGGCGAGGGTGCGCGTTCAGCCGGATGAATGGGGCGCTGTCAGGGCCCCTCTCGTGGAGGATAAAAATCATGCTTTTTCCCTCATTACACATCCCATGCGAGCTTGTAATGATAAAACCTCATCCAAATCACACATTGCAGCTCAATATTCAGTGAGGACAGGGCCTTTTTAAGTCGAAATGTGCAAAAAAGCATCCTATCGCTCTGAAACGGCTGTTTTGCTCTCCACCACATTTACTGTCAGACTGGCCGAATTAGACCGATTCTGCCTCTTTCTTGCCTCTACATGTGAAGAACAGGGTGCTTGTGAGCATATTGTGCAGTTTCACGCAGGTAGCTGGCTTGGAACGGGACCGGTGGGGCAGAGCAATCCTAGCGGCTCGCCCGAGCAGTGGAAGCCGGCGAGGGTGCGCGTTCAGCCGGATGAATGGGGCACTGTCAGGGCCCCTCTCGTGGAGGATAAAAATCATGCTTTTTCCCTCATTACACATCCCATGCGAGCTTGTAATGATAAAACCTCATCCAAATCACACATTGCAGCTCAATATTCAGTGAGGACAGGGCCTTTTTAAGTCGAAATGTGCAAAAAAGCATCCTATCGCTCTGAAACGGCTGTTTTGCACTCCACCACATTTACTGTCAGACTGGCCGAATTAGACCGATTCTGCCTCTTTCTTGCCTCTACATGTGAAGAACAGGGTGCTTGTGAGCATATTGTGCAGTTTCAAGCAGGTAGCTGGCTTGGAACGGGACCGGTGGGGCAGAGCAATCCTAGCGGCTCGCCCGAGCAGTGGAAGCCGGCGAGGGTGCGCGTTCAGCCGGATGAATGGGGCGCTGTCAGGGCCCCTCTCGTGGAGGATAAAAATCATGCTTTTTCCCTCATTACACATCCCATGCGAGCTTGTAATGATAAAACCTCATCCAAATCACACATTGCAGCTCAATATTCAGTGAGGACAGGGCCTTTTTAAGTCGAAATGTGCAAAAAAGCATCCTATCGCTCTGAAACGGCTGTTTTGCACTCCACCACATTTACTGTCAGACTGGCCGAATTAGACCGATTCTGCCTCTTTCTTGCCTCTACATGTGAAGAACAGGGTGCTTGTGAGCATATTGTGCAGTTTCACGCAGGTAGCTGGCTTGGAACGGGACCGGTGGGGCAGAGCAATCCTAGCGGCTCGCCCGAGCAGTGGAAGCCGGCGAGGGTGCGCGTTCAGCCGGATGAATGGGGCGCTGTCAGGGCCCCTCTCGTGGAGGATAAAAATCATGCTTTTTCCCTCATTACACATCCCATGCGAGCTTGTAATGATAAAACCTCATCCAAATCACACATTGCAGCTCAATATTCAGTGAGGACAGGGCCTTTTTAAGTCGAAATGTGCAAAAAAGCATCCTATCGCTCTGAAACGGCTGTTTTGCTCTCCACCACATTTACTGTCAGACTGGCCGAATTAGACCGATTCTGCCTCTTTCTTGCCTCTACATGTGAAGAACAGGGTGCTTGTGAGCATATTGTGCAGTTTCAAGCAGGTAGCTGGCTTGGAACGGGACCGGTGGGGCAGAGCAATCCTAGCGGCTCGCCCGAGCAGTGGAAGCCGGCGAGGGTGCGCGTTCAGCCGGATGAATGGGGCGCTGTCAGGGCCCCTCTCGTGGAGGATAAAAATCATGCTTTTTCCCTCATTACACATCCCATGCGAGCTTGTAATGATAAAACCTCATCCAAATCACACATTGCAGCTCAATATTCAGTGAGGACAGGGCCTTTTTAAGTCGAAATGTGCAAAAAAGCATCCTATCGCTCTGAAACGGCTGTTTTGCACTCCACCACATTTACTGTCAGACTGGCCGAATTAGACCGATTCTGCCTCTTTCTTGCCTCTACATGTGAAGAACAGGGTGCTTGTGAGCATATTGTGCAGTTTCAAGCAGGTAGCTGGCTTGGAACGGGACCGGTGGGGCAGAGCAATCCTAGCGGCTCGCCCGAGCAGTGGAAGCCGGCGAGGGTGCGCGTTCAGCCGGATGAATGGGGCGCTGTCAGGGCCCCTCTCGTGGAGGATAAAAATCATGCTTTTTCCCTCATTACACATCCCATGCGAGCTTGTAATGATAAAACCTCATCCAAATCACACATTGCAGCTCAATATTCAGTGAGGACAGGGCCTTTTTAAGTCGAAATGTGCAAAAAAGCATCCTATCGCTCTGAAACGGCTGTTTTGCTCTCCACCACATTTACTGTCAGACTGGCCGAATTAGACCGATTCTGCCTCTTTCTTGCCTCTACATGTGAAGAACAGGGTGCTTGTGAGCATATTGTGCAGTTTCACGCAGGTAGCTGGCTTGGAACGGGACCGGTGGGGCAGAGCAATCCTAGCGGCTCGCCCGAGCAGTGGAAGCCGGCGAGGGTGCGCGTTCAGCCGGATGAATGGGGCGCTGTCAGGGCCCCTCTCGTGGAGGATAAAAATCATGCTTTTTCCCTCATTAGACATCCCATGCGAGCTTGTAATGATAAAACCTCATCCAAATCACACATTGCAGCTCAATATTCAGTGAGGACAGGGCCTTTTTAAGTCGAAATGTGCAAAAAAGCATCCTATCGCTCTGAAACGGCTGTTTTGCACTCCACCACATTTACTGTCAGACTGGCCGAATTAGACCGATTCTGCCTCTTTCTTGCCTCTACATGTGAAGAACAGGGTGCTTGTGAGCATATTGTGCAGTTTCAAGCAGGTAGCTGGCTTGGAACGGGACCGGTGGGGCAGAGCAATCCTAGCGGCTCGCCCGAGCAGTGGAAGCCGGCGAGGGTGCGCGTTCAGCCGGATGAATGGGGCGCTGTCAGGGCCCCTCTCGTGGAGGATAAAAATCATGCTTTTTCCCTCATTACACATCCCATGCGAGCTTGTAATGATAAAACCTCATCCAAATCACACATTGCAGCTCAATATTCAGTGAGGACAGGGCCTTTTTAAGTCGAAATGTGCAAAAAAGCATCCTATCGCTCTGAAACGGCTGTTTTGCACTCCACCACATTTACTGTCAGACTGGCCGAATTAGACCGATTCTGCCTCTTTCTTGCCTCTACATGTGAAGAACAGGGTGCTTGTGAGCATATTGTGCAGTTTCAAGCAGGTAGCTGGCTTGGAACGGGACCGGTGGGGCAGAGCAATCCTAGCGGCTCGCCCGAGCAGTGGAAGCCGGCGAGGGTGCGCGTTCAGCCGGATGAATGGGGCGCTGTCAGGGCCCCATTCATGTCGTGGAGGATAAAAATCATGCTTTTTCCCTCATTAGACATCCCATGCGAGCTTGTAATGATAAAACCTCATCCAAATCACACATTGCAGCTCAATATTCAGTGAGGACAGGGCCTTTTTAAGTCGAAATGTGCAAAAAAGCATCCTATCGCTCTGAAACGGCTGTTTTGCACTCCACCACATTTACTGTCAGACTGGCCGAATTAGACCGATTCTGCCTCTTTCTTGCCTCTACATGTGAAGAACAGGGTGCTTGTGAGCATATTGTGCAGTTTCACGCAGGTAGCTGGCTTGGAACGGGACCGGTGGGGCAGAGCAATCCTAGCGGCTCGCCCGAGCAGTGGAAGCCGGCGAGGGTGCGCGTTCAGCCGGATGAATGGGGCGCTGTCAGGGCCCCTCTCGTGGAGGATAAAAATCATGCTTTTTCCCTCATTACACATCCCATGCGAGCTTGTAATGATAAAACCTCATCCAAATCACACATTGCAGCTCAATATTCAGTGAGGACAGGGCCTTTTTAAGTCGAAATGTGCAAAAAAGCATCCTATCGCTCTGAAACGGCTGTTTTGCTCTCCACCACATTTACTGTCAGACTGGCCGAATTAGACCGATTCTGCCTCTTTCTTGCCTCTACATGTGAAGAACAGGGTGCTTGTGAGCATATTGTGCAGTTTCACGCAGGTAGCTGGCTTGGAACGGGACCGGTGGGGCAGAGCAATCCTAGCGGCTCGCCCGAGCAGTGGAAGCCGGCGAGGGTGCGCGTTCAGCCGGATGAATGGGGCGCTGTCAGGGCCCCATTCATGTCGTGGAGGATAAAAATCATGCTTTTTCCCTCATTAGACATCCCATGCGAGCTTGTAATGATAAAACCTCATCCAAATCACACATTGCAGCTCAATATTCAGTGAGGACAGGGCCTTTTTAAGTCGAAATGTGCAAAAAAGCATCCTATCGCTCTGAAACGGCTGTTTTGCACTCCACCACATTTACTGTCAGACTGGCCGAATTAGACCGATTCTGCCTCTTTCTTGCCTCTACATGTGAAGAACAGGGTGCTTGTGAGCATATTGTGCAGTTTCACGCAGGTAGCTGGCTTGGAACGGGACCGGTGGGGCAGAGCAATCCTAGCGGCTCGCCCGAGCAGTGGAAGCCGGCGAGGGTGCGCGTTCAGCCGGATGAATGGGGCGCTGTCAGGGCCCCTCTCGTGGAGGATAAAAATCATGCTTTTTCCCTCATTACACATCCCATGCGAGCTTGTAATGATAAAACCTCATCCAAATCACACATTGCAGCTCAATATTCAGTGAGGACAGGGCCTTTTTAAGTCGAAATGTGCAAAAAAGCATCCTATCGCTCTGAAACGGCTGTTTTGCTCTCCACCACATTTACTGTCAGACTGGCCGAATTAGACCGATTCTGCCTCTTTCTTGCCTCTACATGTGAAGAACAGGGTGCTTGTGAGCATATTGTGCAGTTTCAAGCAGGTAGCTGGCTTGGAACGGGACCGGTGGGGCAGAGCAATCCTAGCGGCTCGCCCGAGCAGTGGAAGCCGGCGAGGGTGCGCGTTCAGCCGGATGAATGGGGCGCTGTCAGGGCCCCTCTCGTGGAGGATAAAAATCATGCTTTTTCCCTCATTACACATCCCATGCGAGCTTGTAATGATAAAACCTCATCCAAATCACACATTGCAGCTCAATATTCAGTGAGGACAGGGCCTTTTTAAGTCGAAATGTGCAAAAAAGCATCCTATCGCTCTGAAACGGCTGTTTTGCTCTCCACCACATTTACTGTCAGACTGGCCGAATTAGACCGATTCTGCCTCTTTCTTGCCTCTACATGTGAAGAACAGGGTGCTTGTGAGCATATTGTGCAGTTTCAAGCAGGTAGCTGGCTTGGAACGGGACCGGTGGGGCAGAGCAATCCTAGCGGCTCGCCCGAGCAGTGGAAGCCGGCGAGGGTGCGCGTTCAGCCGGATGAATGGGGCGCTGTCAGGGCCCCTCTCGTGGAGGATAAAAATCATGCTTTTTCCCTCATTACACATCCCATGCGAGCTTGTAATGATAAAACCTCATCCAAATCACACATTGCAGCTCAATATTCAGTGAGGACAGGGCCTTTTTAAGTCGAAATGTGCAAAAAAGCATCCTATCGCTCTGAAACGGCTGTTTTGCACTCCACCACATTTACTGTCAGACTGGCCGAATTAGACCGATTCTGCCTCTTTCTTGCCTCTACATGTGAAGAACAGGGTGCTTGTGAGCATATTGTGCAGTTTCAAGCAGGTAGCTGGCTTGGAACGGGACCGGTGGGGCAGAGCAATCCTAGCGGCTCGCCCGAGCAGTGGAAGCCGGCGAGGGTGCGCGTTCAGCCGGATGAATGGGGCGCTGTCAGGGCCCCTCTCGTGGAGGATAAAAATCATGCTTTTTCCCTCATTACACATCCCATGCGAGCTTGTAATGATAAAACCTCATCCAAATCACACATTGCAGCTCAATATTCAGTGAGGACAGGGCCTTTTTAAGTCGAAATGTGCAAAAAAGCATCCTATCGCTCTGAAACGGCTGTTTTGCTCTCCACCACATTTACTGTCAGACTGGCCGAATTAGACCGATTCTGCCTCTTTCTTGCCTCTACATGTGAAGAACAGGGTGCTTGTGAGCATATTGTGCAGTTTCACGCAGGTAGCTGGCTTGGAACGGGACCGGTGGGGCAGAGCAATCCTAGCGGCTCGCCCGAGCAGTGGAAGCCGGCGAGGGTGCGCGTTCAGCCGGATGAATGGGGCGCTGTCAGGGCCCCTCTCGTGGAGGATAAAAATCATGCTTTTTCCCTCATTAGACATCCCATGCGAGCTTGTAATGATAAAACCTCATCCAAATCACACATTGCAGCTCAATATTCAGTGAGGACAGGGCCTTTTTAAGTCGAAATGTGCAAAAAAGCATCCTATCGCTCTGAAACGGCTGTTTTGCACTCCACCACATTTACTGTCAGACTGGCCGAATTAGACCGATTCTGCCTCTTTCTTGCCTCTACATGTGAAGAACAGGGTGCTTGTGAGCATATTGTGCAGTTTCAAGCAGGTAGCTGGCTTGGAACGGGACCGGTGGGGCAGAGCAATCCTAGCGGCTCGCCCGAGCAGTGGAAGCCGGCGAGGGTGCGCGTTCAGCCGGATGAATGGGGCGCTGTCAGGGCCCCTCTCGTGGAGGATAAAAATCATGCTTTTTCCCTCATTACACATCCCATGCGAGCTTGTAATGATAAAACCTCATCCAAATCACACATTGCAGCTCAATATTCAGTGAGGACAGGGCCTTTTTAAGTCGAAATGTGCAAAAAAGCATCCTATCGCTCTGAAACGGCTGTTTTGCACTCCACCACATTTACTGTCAGACTGGCCGAATTAGACCGATTCTGCCTCTTTCTTGCCTCTACATGTGAAGAACAGGGTGCTTGTGAGCATATTGTGCAGTTTCAAGCAGGTAGCTGGCTTGGAACGGGACCGGTGGGGCAGAGCAATCCTAGCGGCTCGCCCGAGCAGTGGAAGCCGGCGAGGGTGCGCGTTCAGCCGGATGAATGGGGCGCTGTCAGGGCCCCTCTCGTGGAGGATAAAAATCATGCTTTTTCCCTCATTACACATCCCATGCGAGCTTGTAATGATAAAACCTCATCCAAATCACACATTGCAGCTCAATATTCAGTGAGGACAGGGCCTTTTTAAGTCGAAATGTGCAAAAAAGCATCCTATCGCTCTGAAACGGCTGTTTTGCTCTCCACCACATTTACTGTCAGACTGGCCGAATTAGACCGATTCTGCCTCTTTCTTGCCTCTACATGTGAAGAACAGGGTGCTTGTGAGCATATTGTGCAGTTTCACGCAGGTAGCTGGCTTGGAACGGGACCGGTGGGGCAGAGCAATCCTAGCGGCTCGCCCGAGCAGTGGAAGCCGGCGAGGGTGCGCGTTCAGCCGGATGAATGGGGCGCTGTCAGGGCCCCATTCATGTCGTGGAGGATAAAAATCATGCTTTTTCCCTCATTAGACATCCCATGCGAGCTTGTAATGATAAAACCTCATCCAAATCACACATTGCAGCTCAATATTCAGTGAGGACAGGGCCTTTTTAAGTCGAAATGTGCAAAAAAGCATCCTATCGCTCTGAAACGGCTGTTTTGCACTCCACCACATTTACTGTCAGACTGGCCGAATTAGACCGATTCTGCCTCTTTCTTGCCTCTACATGTGAAGAACAGGGTGCTTGTGAGCATATTGTGCAGTTTCACGCAGGTAGCTGGCTTGGAACGGGACCGGTGGGGCAGAGCAATCCTAGCGGCTCGCCCGAGCAGTGGAAGCCGGCGAGGGTGCGCGTTCAGCCGGATGAATGGGGCGCTGTCAGGGCCCCTCTCGTGGAGGATAAAAATCATGCTTTTTCCCTCATTACACATCCCATGCGAGCTTGTAATGATAAAACCTCATCCAAATCACACATTGCAGCTCAATATTCAGTGAGGACAGGGCCTTTTTAAGTCGAAATGTGCAAAAAAGCATCCTATCGCTCTGAAACGGCTGTTTTGCTCTCCACCACATTTACTGTCAGACTGGCCGAATTAGACCGATTCTGCCTCTTTCTTGCCTCTACATGTGAAGAACAGGGTGCTTGTGAGCATATTGTGCAGTTTCAAGCAGGTAGCTGGCTTGGAACGGGACCGGTGGGGCAGAGCAATCCTAGCGGCTCGCCCGAGCAGTGGAAGCCGGCGAGGGTGCGCGTTCAGCCGGATGAATGGGGCGCTGTCAGGGCCCCTCTCGTGGAGGATAAAAATCATGCTTTTTCCCTCATTACACATCCCATGCGAGCTTGTAATGATAAAACCTCATCCAAATCACACATTGCAGCTCAATATTCAGTGAGGACAGGGCCTTTTTAAGTCGAAATGTGCAAAAAAGCATCCTATCGCTCTGAAACGGCTGTTTTGCTCTCCACCACATTTACTGTCAGACTGGCCGAATTAGACCGATTCTGCCTCTTTCTTGCCTCTACATGTGAAGAACAGGGTGCTTGTGAGCATATTGTGCAGTTTCAAGCAGGTAGCTGGCTTGGAACGGGACCGGTGGGGCAGAGCAATCCTAGCGGCTCGCCCGAGCAGTGGAAGCCGGCGAGGGTGCGCGTTCAGCCGGATGAATGGGGCGCTGTCAGGGCCCCTCTCGTGGAGGATAAAAATCATGCTTTTTCCCTCATTAGACATCCCATGCGAGCTTGTAATGATAAAACCTCATCCAAATCACACATTGCAGCTCAATATTCAGTGAGGACAGGGCCTTTTTAAGTCGAAATGTGCAAAAAAGCATCCTATCGCTCTGAAACGGCTGTTTTGCACTCCACCACATTTACTGTCAGACTGGCCGAATTAGACCGATTCTGCCTCTTTCTTGCCTCTACATGTGAAGAACAGGGTGCTTGTGAGCATATTGTGCAGTTTCAAGCAGGTAGCTGGCTTGGAACGGGACCGGTGGGGCAGAGCAATCCTAGCGGCTCGCCCGAGCAGTGGAAGCCGGCGAGGGTGCGCGTTCAGCCGGATGAATGGGGCGCTGTCAGGGCCCCTCTCGTGGAGGATAAAAATCATGCTTTTTCCCTCATTACACATCCCATGCGAGCTTGTAATGATAAAACCTCATCCAAATCACACATTGCAGCTCAATATTCAGTGAGGACAGGGCCTTTTTAAGTCGAAATGTGCAAAAAAGCATCCTATCGCTCTGAAACGGCTGTTTTGCTCTCCACCACATTTACTGTCAGACTGGCCGAATTAGACCGATTCTGCCTCTTTCTTGCCTCTACATGTGAAGAACAGGGTGCTTGTGAGCATATTGTGCAGTTTCAAGCAGGTAGCTGGCTTGGAACGGGACCGGTGGGGCAGAGCAATCCTAGCGGCTCGCCCGAGCAGTGGAAGCCGGCGAGGGTGCGCGTTCAGCCGGATGAATGGGGCGCTGTCAGGGCCCCTCTCGTGGAGGATAAAAATCATGCTTTTTCCCTCATTACACATCCCATGCGAGCTTGTAATGATAAAACCTCATCCAAATCACACATTGCAGCTCAATATTCAGTGAGGACAGGGCCTTTTTAAGTCGAAATGTGCAAAAAAGCATCCTATCGCTCTGAAACGGCTGTTTTGCTCTCCACCACATTTACTGTCAGACTGGCCGAATTAGACCGATTCTGCCTCTTTCTTGCCTCTACATGTGAAGAACAGGGTGCTTGTGAGCATATTGTGCAGTTTCAAGCAGGTAGCTGGCTTGGAACGGGACCGGTGGGGCAGAGCAATCCTAGCGGCTCGCCCGAGCAGTGGAAGCCGGCGAGGGTGCGCGTTCAGCCGGATGAATGGGGCGCTGTCAGGGCCCCTCTCGTGGAGGATAAAAATCATGCTTTTTCCCTCATTACACATCCCATGCGAGCTTGTAATGATAAAACCTCATCCAAATCACACATTGCAGCTCAATATTCAGTGAGGACAGGGCCTTTTTAAGTCGAAATGTGCAAAAAAGCATCCTATCGCTCTGAAACGGCTGTTTTGCACTCCACCACATTTACTGTCAGACTGGCCGAATTAGACCGATTCTGCCTCTTTCTTGCCTCTACATGTGAAGAACAGGGTGCTTGTGAGCATATTGTGCAGTTTCAAGCAGGTAGCTGGCTTGGAACGGGACCGGTGGGGCAGAGCAATCCTAGCGGCTCGCCCGAGCAGTGGAAGCCGGCGAGGGTGCGCGTTCAGCCGGATGAATGGGGCGCTGTCAGGGCCCCTCTCGTGGAGGATAAAAATCATGCTTTTTCCCTCATTACACATCCCATGCGAGCTTGTAATGATAAAACCTCATCCAAATCACACATTGCAGCTCAATATTCAGTGAGGACAGGGCCTTTTTAAGTCGAAATGTGCAAAAAAGCATCCTATCGCTCTGAAACGGCTGTTTTGCTCTCCACCACATTTACTGTCAGACTGGCCGAATTAGACCGATTCTGCCTCTTTCTTGCCTCTACATGTGAAGAACAGGGTGCTTGTGAGCATATTGTGCAGTTTCACGCAGGTAGCTGGCTTGGAACGGGACCGGTGGGGCAGAGCAATCCTAGCGGCTCGCCCGAGCAGTGGAAGCCGGCGAGGGTGCGCGTTCAGCCGGATGAATGGGGCGCTGTCAGGGCCCCTCTCGTGGAGGATAAAAATCATGCTTTTTCCCTCATTAGACATCCCATGCGAGCTTGTAATGATAAAACCTCATCCAAATCACACATTGCAGCTCAATATTCAGTGAGGACAGGGCCTTTTTAAGTCGAAATGTGCAAAAAAGCATCCTATCGCTCTGAAACGGCTGTTTTGCACTCCACCACATTTACTGTCAGACTGGCCGAATTAGACCGATTCTGCCTCTTTCTTGCCTCTACATGTGAAGAACAGGGTGCTTGTGAGCATATTGTGCAGTTTCAAGCAGGTAGCTGGCTTGGAACGGGACCGGTGGGGCAGAGCAATCCTAGCGGCTCGCCCGAGCAGTGGAAGCCGGCGAGGGTGCGCGTTCAGCCGGATGAATGGGGCGCTGTCAGGGCCCCTCTCGTGGAGGATAAAAATCATGCTTTTTCCCTCATTACACATCCCATGCGAGCTTGTAATGATAAAACCTCATCCAAATCACACATTGCAGCTCAATATTCAGTGAGGACAGGGCCTTTTTAAGTCGAAATGTGCAAAAAAGCATCCTATCGCTCTGAAACGGCTGTTTTGCACTCCACCACATTTACTGTCAGACTGGCCGAATTAGACCGATTCTGCCTCTTTCTTGCCTCTACATGTGAAGAACAGGGTGCTTGTGAGCATATTGTGCAGTTTCAAGCAGGTAGCTGGCTTGGAACGGGACCGGTGGGGCAGAGCAATCCTAGCGGCTCGCCCGAGCAGTGGAAGCCGGCGAGGGTGCGCGTTCAGCCGGATGAATGGGGCGCTGTCAGGGCCCCTCTCGTGGAGGATAAAAATCATGCTTTTTCCCTCATTACACATCCCATGCGAGCTTGTAATGATAAAACCTCATCCAAATCACACATTGCAGCTCAATATTCAGTGAGGACAGGGCCTTTTTAAGTCGAAATGTGCAAAAAAGCATCCTATCGCTCTGAAACGGCTGTTTTGCACTCCACCACATTTACTGTCAGACTGGCCGAATTAGACCGATTCTGCCTCTTTCTTGCCTCTACATGTGAAGAACAGGGTGCTTGTGAGCATATTGTGCAGTTTCACGCAGGTAGCTGGCTTGGAACGGGACCGGTGGGGCAGAGCAATCCTAGCGGCTCGCCCGAGCAGTGGAAGCCGGCGAGGGTGCGCGTTCAGCCGGATGAATGGGGCGCTGTCAGGGCCCCTCTCGTGGAGGATAAAAATCATGCTTTTTCCCTCATTACACATCCCATGCGAGCTTGTAATGATAAAACCTCATCCAAATCACACATTGCAGCTCAATATTCAGTGAGGACAGGGCCTTTTTAAGTCGAAATGTGCAAAAAAGCATCCTATCGCTCTGAAACGGCTGTTTTGCTCTCCACCACATTTACTGTCAGACTGGCCGAATTAGACCGATTCTGCCTCTTTCTTGCCTCTACATGTGAAGAACAGGGTGCTTGTGAGCATATTGTGCAGTTTCACGCAGGTAGCTGGCTTGGAACGGGACCGGTGGGGCAGAGCAATCCTAGCGGCTCGCCCGAGCAGTGGAAGCCGGCGAGGGTGCGCGTTCAGCCGGATGAATGGGGCGCTGTCAGGGCCCCATTCATGTCGTGGAGGATAAAAATCATGCTTTTTCCCTCATTAGACATCCCATGCGAGCTTGTAATGATAAAACCTCATCCAAATCACACATTGCAGCTCAATATTCAGTGAGGACAGGGCCTTTTTAAGTCGAAATGTGCAAAAAAGCATCCTATCGCTCTGAAACGGCTGTTTTGCACTCCACCACATTTACTGTCAGACTGGCCGAATTAGACCGATTCTGCCTCTTTCTTGCCTCTACATGTGAAGAACAGGGTGCTTGTGAGCATATTGTGCAGTTTCACGCAGGTAGCTGGCTTGGAACGGGACCGGTGGGGCAGAGCAATCCTAGCGGCTCGCCCGAGCAGTGGAAGCCGGCGAGGGTGCGCGTTCAGCCGGATGAATGGGGCGCTGTCAGGGCCCCTCTCGTGGAGGATAAAAATCATGCTTTTTCCCTCATTACACATCCCATGCGAGCTTGTAATGATAAAACCTCATCCAAATCACACATTGCAGCTCAATATTCAGTGAGGACAGGGCCTTTTTAAGTCGAAATGTGCAAAAAAGCATCCTATCGCTCTGAAACGGCTGTTTTGCTCTCCACCACATTTACTGTCAGACTGGCCGAATTAGACCGATTCTGCCTCTTTCTTGCCTCTACATGTGAAGAACAGGGTGCTTGTGAGCATATTGTGCAGTTTCAAGCAGGTAGCTGGCTTGGAACGGGACCGGTGGGGCAGAGCAATCCTAGCGGCTCGCCCGAGCAGTGGAAGCCGGCGAGGGTGCGCGTTCAGCCGGATGAATGGGGCGCTGTCAGGGCCCCTCTCGTGGAGGATAAAAATCATGCTTTTTCCCTCATTACACATCCCATGCGAGCTTGTAATGATAAAACCTCATCCAAATCACACATTGCAGCTCAATATTCAGTGAGGACAGGGCCTTTTTAAGTCGAAATGTGCAAAAAAGCATCCTATCGCTCTGAAACGGCTGTTTTGCACTCCACCACATTTACTGTCAGACTGGCCGAATTAGACCGATTCTGCCTCTTTCTTGCCTCTACATGTGAAGAACAGGGTGCTTGTGAGCATATTGTGCAGTTTCAAGCAGGTAGCTGGCTTGGAACGGGACCGGTGGGGCAGAGCAATCCTAGCGGCTCGCCCGAGCAGTGGAAGCCGGCGAGGGTGCGCGTTCAGCCGGATGAATGGGGCGCTGTCAGGGCCCCTCTCGTGGAGGATAAAAATCATGCTTTTTCCCTCATTACACATCCCATGCGAGCTTGTAATGATAAAACCTCATCCAAATCACACATTGCAGCTCAATATTCAGTGAGGACAGGGCCTTTTTAAGTCGAAATGTGCAAAAAAGCATCCTATCGCTCTGAAACGGCTGTTTTGCTCTCCACCACATTTACTGTCAGACTGGCCGAATTAGACCGATTCTGCCTCTTTCTTGCCTCTACATGTGAAGAACAGGGTGCTTGTGAGCATATTGTGCAGTTTCACGCAGGTAGCTGGCTTGGAACGGGACCGGTGGGGCAGAGCAATCCTAGCGGCTCGCCCGAGCAGTGGAAGCCGGCGAGGGTGCGCGTTCAGCCGGATGAATGGGGCGCTGTCAGGGCCCCTCTCGTGGAGGATAAAAATCATGCTTTTTCCCTCATTACACATCCCATGCGAGCTTGTAATGATAAAACCTCATCCAAATCACACATTGCAGCTCAATATTCAGTGAGGACAGGGCCTTTTTAAGTCGAAATGTGCAAAAAAGCATCCTATCGCTCTGAAACGGCTGTTTTGCACTCCACCACATTTACTGTCAGACTGGCCGAATTAGACCGATTCTGCCTCTTTCTTGCCTCTACATGTGAAGAACAGGGTGCTTGTGAGCATATTGTGCAGTTTCACGCAGGTAGCTGGCTTGGAACGGGACCGGTGGGGCAGAGCAATCCTAGCGGCTCGCCCGAGCAGTGGAAGCCGGCGAGGGTGCGCGTTCAGCCGGATGAATGGGGCGCTGTCAGGGCCCCTCTCGTGGAGGATAAAAATCATGCTTTTTCCCTCATTACACATCCCATGCGAGCTTGTAATGATAAAACCTCATCCAAATCACACATTGCAGCTCAGTATTCAGTGAGGACAGGGCCTTTTTAAGTCGAAATGTGCAAAAAAGCATCCTATCGCTCTGAAACGGCTGTTTTGCACTCCACCACATTTACTGTCAGACTGGCCGAATTAGACCGATTCTGCCTCTTTCTTGCCTCTACATGTGAAGAACAGGGTGCTTGTGAGCATATTGTGCAGTTTCAAGCAGGTAGCTGGCTTGGAACGGGACCGGTGGGGCAGAGCAATCCTAGCGGCTCGCCCGAGCAGTGGAAGCCGGCGAGGGTGCGCGTTCAGCCGGATGAATGGGGCGCTGTCAGGGCCCCTCTCGTGGAGGATAAAAATCATGCTTTTTCCCTCATTACACATCCCATGCGAGCTTGTAATGATAAAACCTCATCCAAATCACACATTGCAGCTCAATATTCAGTGAGGACAGGGCCTTTTTAAGTCGAAATGTGCAAAAAAGCATCCTATCGCTCTGAAACGGCTGTTTTGCTCTCCACCACATTTACTGTCAGACTGGCCGAATTAGACCGATTCTGCCTCTTTCTTGCCTCTACATGTGAAGAACAGGGTGCTTGTGAGCATATTGTGCAGTTTCACGCAGGTAGCTGGCTTGGAACGGGACCGGTGGGGCAGAGCAATCCTAGCGGCTCGCCCGAGCAGTGGAAGCCGGCGAGGGTGCGCGTTCAGCCGGATGAATGGGGCACTGTCAGGGCCCCTCTCGTGGAGGATAAAAATCATGCTTTTTCCCTCATTACACATCCCATGCGAGCTTGTAATGATAAAACCTCATCCAAATCACACATTGCAGCTCAATATTCAGTGAGGACAGGGCCTTTTTAAGTCGAAATGTGCAAAAAAGCATCCTATCGCTCTGAAACGGCTGTTTTGCACTCCACCACATTTACTGTCAGACTGGCCGAATTAGACCGATTCTGCCTCTTTCTTGCCTCTACATGTGAAGAACAGGGTGCTTGTGAGCATATTGTGCAGTTTCAAGCAGGTAGCTGGCTTGGAACGGGACCGGTGGGGCAGAGCAATCCTAGCGGCTCGCCCGAGCAGTGGAAGCCGGCGAGGGTGCGCGTTCAGCCGGATGAATGGGGCGCTGTCAGGGCCCCTCTCGTGGAGGATAAAAATCATGCTTTTTCCCTCATTACACATCCCATGCGAGCTTGTAATGATAAAACCTCATCCAAATCACACATTGCAGCTCAATATTCAGTGAGGACAGGGCCTTTTTAAGTCGAAATGTGCAAAAAAGCATCCTATCGCTCTGAAACGGCTGTTTTGCACTCCACCACATTTACTGTCAGACTGGCCGAATTAGACCGATTCTGCCTCTTTCTTGCCTCTACATGTGAAGAACAGGGTGCTTGTGAGCATATTGTGCAGTTTCACGCAGGTAGCTGGCTTGGAACGGGACCGGTGGGGCAGAGCAATCCTAGCGGCTCGCCCGAGCAGTGGAAGCCGGCGAGGGTGCGCGTTCAGCCGGATGAATGGGGCGCTGTCAGGGCCCCTCTCGTGGAGGATAAAAATCATGCTTTTTCCCTCATTACACATCCCATGCGAGCTTGTAATGATAAAACCTCATCCAAATCACACATTGCAGCTCAATATTCAGTGAGGACAGGGCCTTTTTAAGTCGAAATGTGCAAAAAAGCATCCTATCGCTCTGAAACGGCTGTTTTGCTCTCCACCACATTTACTGTCAGACTGGCCGAATTAGACCGATTCTGCCTCTTTCTTGCCTCTACATGTGAAGAACAGGGTGCTTGTGAGCATATTGTGCAGTTTCAAGCAGGTAGCTGGCTTGGAACGGGACCGGTGGGGCAGAGCAATCCTAGCGGCTCGCCCGAGCAGTGGAAGCCGGCGAGGGTGCGCGTTCAGCCGGATGAATGGGGCGCTGTCAGGGCCCCTCTCGTGGAGGATAAAAATCATGCTTTTTCCCTCATTACACATCCCATGCGAGCTTGTAATGATAAAACCTCATCCAAATCACACATTGCAGCTCAATATTCAGTGAGGACAGGGCCTTTTTAAGTCGAAATGTGCAAAAAAGCATCCTATCGCTCTGAAACGGCTGTTTTGCACTCCACCACATTTACTGTCAGACTGGCCGAATTAGACCGATTCTGCCTCTTTCTTGCCTCTACATGTGAAGAACAGGGTGCTTGTGAGCATATTGTGCAGTTTCAAGCAGGTAGCTGGCTTGGAACGGGACCGGTGGGGCAGAGCAATCCTAGCGGCTCGCCCGAGCAGTGGAAGCCGGCGAGGGTGCGCGTTCAGCCGGATGAATGGGGCGCTGTCAGGGCCCCTCTCGTGGAGGATAAAAATCATGCTTTTTCCCTCATTACACATCCCATGCGAGCTTGTAATGATAAAACCTCATCCAAATCACACATTGCAGCTCAATATTCAGTGAGGACAGGGCCTTTTTAAGTCGAAATGTGCAAAAAAGCATCCTATCGCTCTGAAACGGCTGTTTTGCTCTCCACCACATTTACTGTCAGACTGGCCGAATTAGACCGATTCTGCCTCTTTCTTGCCTCTACATGTGAAGAACAGGGTGCTTGTGAGCATATTGTGCAGTTTCAAGCAGGTAGCTGGCTTGGAACGGGACCGGTGGGGCAGAGCAATCCTAGCGGCTCGCCCGAGCAGTGGAAGCCGGCGAGGGTGCGCGTTCAGCCGGATGAATGGGGCGCTGTCAGGGCCCCTCTCGTGGAGGATAAAAATCATGCTTTTTCCCTCATTACACATCCCATGCGAGCTTGTAATGATAAAACCTCATCCAAATCACACATTGCAGCTCAATATTCAGTGAGGACAGGGCCTTTTTAAGTCGAAATGTGCAAAAAAGCATCCTATCGCTCTGAAACGGCTGTTTTGCACTCCACCACATTTACTGTCAGACTGGCCGAATTAGACCGATTCTGCCTCTTTCTTGCCTCTACATGTGAAGAACAGGGTGCTTGTGAGCATATTGTGCAGTTTCAAGCAGGTAGCTGGCTTGGAACGGGACCGGTGGGGCAGAGCAATCCTAGCGGCTCGCCCGAGCAGTGGAAGCCGGCGAGGGTGCGCGTTCAGCCGGATGAATGGGGCGCTGTCAGGGCCCCTCTCGTGGAGGATAAAAATCATGCTTTTTCCCTCATTACACATCCCATGCGAGCTTGTAATGATAAAACCTCATCCAAATCACACATTGCAGCTCAATATTCAGTGAGGACAGGGCCTTTTTAAGTCGAAATGTGCAAAAAAGCATCCTATCGCTCTGAAACGGCTGTTTTGCTCTCCACCACATTTACTGTCAGACTGGCCGAATTAGACCGATTCTGCCTCTTTCTTGCCTCTACATGTGAAGAACAGGGTGCTTGTGAGCATATTGTGCAGTTTCACGCAGGTAGCTGGCTTGGAACGGGACCGGTGGGGCAGAGCAATCCTAGCGGCTCGCCCGAGCAGTGGAAGCCGGCGAGGGTGCGCGTTCAGCCGGATGAATGGGGCGCTGTCAGGGCCCCTCTCGTGGAGGATAAAAATCATGCTTTTTCCCTCATTAGACATCCCATGCGAGCTTGTAATGATAAAACCTCATCCAAATCACACATTGCAGCTCAATATTCAGTGAGGACAGGGCCTTTTTAAGTCGAAATGTGCAAAAAAGCATCCTATCGCTCTGAAACGGCTGTTTTGCACTCCACCACATTTACTGTCAGACTGGCCGAATTAGACCGATTCTGCCTCTTTCTTGCCTCTACATGTGAAGAACAGGGTGCTTGTGAGCATATTGTGCAGTTTCAAGCAGGTAGCTGGCTTGGAACGGGACCGGTGGGGCAGAGCAATCCTAGCGGCTCGCCCGAGCAGTGGAAGCCGGCGAGGGTGCGCGTTCAGCCGGATGAATGGGGCGCTGTCAGGGCCCCTCTCGTGGAGGATAAAAATCATGCTTTTTCCCTCATTACACATCCCATGCGAGCTTGTAATGATAAAACCTCATCCAAATCACACATTGCAGCTCAATATTCAGTGAGGACAGGGCCTTTTTAAGTCGAAATGTGCAAAAAAGCATCCTATCGCTCTGAAACGGCTGTTTTGCACTCCACCACATTTACTGTCAGACTGGCCGAATTAGACCGATTCTGCCTCTTTCTTGCCTCTACATGTGAAGAACAGGGTGCTTGTGAGCATATTGTGCAGTTTCAAGCAGGTAGCTGGCTTGGAACGGGACCGGTGGGGCAGAGCAATCCTAGCGGCTCGCCCGAGCAGTGGAAGCCGGCGAGGGTGCGCGTTCAGCCGGATGAATGGGGCGCTGTCAGGGCCCCTCTCGTGGAGGATAAAAATCATGCTTTTTCCCTCATTACACATCCCATGCGAGCTTGTAATGATAAAACCTCATCCAAATCACACATTGCAGCTCAATATTCAGTGAGGACAGGGCCTTTTTAAGTCGAAATGTGCAAAAAAGCATCCTATCGCTCTGAAACGGCTGTTTTGCACTCCACCACATTTACTGTCAGACTGGCCGAATTAGACCGATTCTGCCTCTTTCTTGCCTCTACATGTGAAGAACAGGGTGCTTGTGAGCATATTGTGCAGTTTCACGCAGGTAGCTGGCTTGGAACGGGACCGGTGGGGCAGAGCAATCCTAGCGGCTCGCCCGAGCAGTGGAAGCCGGCGAGGGTGCGCGTTCAGCCGGATGAATGGGGCGCTGTCAGGGCCCCTCTCGTGGAGGATAAAAATCATGCTTTTTCCCTCATTACACATCCCATGCGAGCTTGTAATGATAAAACCTCATCCAAATCACACATTGCAGCTCAATATTCAGTGAGGACAGGGCCTTTTTAAGTCGAAATGTGCAAAAAAGCATCCTATCGCTCTGAAACGGCTGTTTTGCTCTCCACCACATTTACTGTCAGACTGGCCGAATTAGACCGATTCTGCCTCTTTCTTGCCTCTACATGTGAAGAACAGGGTGCTTGTGAGCATATTGTGCAGTTTCACGCAGGTAGCTGGCTTGGAACGGGACCGGTGGGGCAGAGCAATCCTAGCGGCTCGCCCGAGCAGTGGAAGCCGGCGAGGGTGCGCGTTCAGCCGGATGAATGGGGCGCTGTCAGGGCCCCTCTCGTGGAGGATAAAAATCATGCTTTTTCCCTCATTACACATCCCATGCGAGCTTGTAATGATAAAACCTCATCCAAATCACACATTGCAGCTCAATATTCAGTGAGGACAGGGCCTTTTTAAGTCGAAATGTGCAAAAAAGCATCCTATCGCTCTGAAACGGCTGTTTTGCACTCCACCACATTTACTGTCAGACTGGCCGAATTAGACCGATTCTGCCTCTTTCTTGCCTCTACATGTGAAGAACAGGGTGCTTGTGAGCATATTGTGCAGTTTCACGCAGGTAGCTGGCTTGGAACGGGACCGGTGGGGCAGAGCAATCCTAGCGGCTCGCCCGAGCAGTGGAAGCCGGCGAGGGTGCGCGTTCAGCCGGATGAATGGGGCGCTGTCAGGGCCCCTCTCGTGGAGGATAAAAATCATGCTTTTTCCCTCATTACACATCCCATGCGAGCTTGTAATGATAAAACCTCATCCAAATCACACATTGCAGCTCAATATTCAGTGAGGACAGGGCCTTTTTAAGTCGAAATGTGCAAAAAAGCATCCTATCGCTCTGAAACGGCTGTTTTGCTCTCCACCACATTTACTGTCAGACTGGCCGAATTAGACCGATTCTGCCTCTTTCTTGCCTCTACATGTGAAGAACAGGGTGCTTGTGAGCATATTGTGCAGTTTCAAGCAGGTAGCTGGCTTGGAACGGGACCGGTGGGGCAGAGCAATCCTAGCGGCTCGCCCGAGCAGTGGAAGCCGGCGAGGGTGCGCGTTCAGCCGGATGAATGGGGCGCTGTCAGGGCCCCTCTCGTGGAGGATAAAAATCATGCTTTTTCCCTCATTACACATCCCATGCGAGCTTGTAATGATAAAACCTCATCCAAATCACACATTGCAGCTCAATATTCAGTGAGGACAGGGCCTTTTTAAGTCGAAATGTGCAAAAAAGCATCCTATCGCTCTGAAACGGCTGTTTTGCACTCCACCACATTTACTGTCAGACTGGCCGAATTAGACCGATTCTGCCTCTTTCTTGCCTCTACATGTGAAGAACAGGGTGCTTGTGAGCATATTGTGCAGTTTCAAGCAGGTAGCTGGCTTGGAACGGGACCGGTGGGGCAGAGCAATCCTAGCGGCTCGCCCGAGCAGTGGAAGCCGGCGAGGGTGCGCGTTCAGCCGGATGAATGGGGCGCTGTCAGGGCCCCTCTCGTGGAGGATAAAAATCATGCTTTTTCCCTCATTACACATCCCATGCGAGCTTGTAATGATAAAACCTCATCCAAATCACACATTGCAGCTCAATATTCAGTGAGGACAGGGCCTTTTTAAGTCGAAATGTGCAAAAAAGCATCCTATCGCTCTGAAACGGCTGTTTTGCTCTCCACCACATTTACTGTCAGACTGGCCGAATTAGACCGATTCTGCCTCTTTCTTGCCTCTACATGTGAAGAACAGGGTGCTTGTGAGCATATTGTGCAGTTTCACGCAGGTAGCTGGCTTGGAACGGGACCGGTGGGGCAGAGCAATCCTAGCGGCTCGACCGAGCAGTGGAAGCCGGCGAGGGTGCGCGTTCAGCCGGATGAATGGGGCGCTGTCAGGGCCCCTCTCGTGGAGGATAAAAATCATGCTTTTTCCCTCATTACACATCCCATGCGAGCTTGTAATGATAAAACCTCATCCAAATCACACATTGCAGCTCAATATTCAGTGAGGACAGGGCCTTTTTAAGTCGAAATGTGCAAAAAAGCATCCTATCGCTCTGAAACGGCTGTTTTGCACTCCACCACATTTACTGTCAGACTGGCCGAATTAGACCGATTCTGCCTCTTTCTTGCCTCTACATGTGAAGAACAGGGTGCTTGTGAGCATATTGTGCAGTTTCAAGCAGGTAGCTGGCTTGGAACGGGACCGGTGGGGCAGAGCAATCCTAGCGGCTCGCCCGAGCAGTGGAAGCCGGCGAGGGTGCGCGTTCAGCCGGATGAATGGGGCGCTGTCAGGGCCACTCTCGTGGAGGATAAAAATCATGCTTTTTCCCTCATTACACATCCCATGCGAGCTTGTAATGATAAAACCTCATCCAAATCACACATTGCAGCTCAATATTCAGTGAGGACAGGGCCTTTTTAAGTCGAAATGTGCAAAAAAGCATCCTATCGCTCTGAAACGGCTGTTTTGCTCTCCACCACATTTACTGTCAGACTGGCCGAATTAGACCGATTCTGCCTCTTTCTTGCCTCTACATGTGAAGAACAGGGTGCTTGTGAGCATATTGTGCAGTTTCACGCAGGTAGCTGGCTTGGAACGGGACCGGTGGGGCAGAGCAATCCTAGCGGCTCGCCCGAGCAGTGGAAGCCGGCGAGGGTGCGCGTTCAGCCGGATGAATGGGGCGCTGTCAGGGCCCCTCTCGTGGAGGATAAAAATCATGCTTTTTCCCTCATTACACATCCCATGCGAGCTTGTAATGATAAAACCTCATCCAAATCACACATTGCAGCTCAATATTCAGTGAGGACAGGGCCTTTTTAAGTCGAAATGTGCAAAAAAGCATCCTATCGCTCTGAAACGGCTGTTTTGCACTCCACCACATTTACTGTCAGACTGGCCGAATTAGACCGATTCTGCCTCTTTCTTGCCTCTACATGTGAAGAACAGGGTGCTTGTGAGCATATTGTGCAGTTTCACGCAGGTAGCTGGCTTGGAACGGGACCGGTGGGGCAGAGCAATCCTAGCGGCTCGCCCGAGCAGTGGAAGCCGGCGAGGGTGCGCGTTCAGCCGGATGAATGGGGCGCTGTCAGGGCCCCTCTCGTGGAGGATAAAAATCATGCTTTTTCCCTCATTACACATCCCATGCGAGCTTGTAATGATAAAACCTCATCCAAATCACACATTGCAGCTCAATATTCAGTGAGGACAGGGCCTTTTTAAGTCGAAATGTGCAAAAAAGCATCCTATCGCTCTGAAACGGCTGTTTTGCTCTCCACCACATTTACTGTCAGACTGGCCGAATTAGACCGATTCTGCCTCTTTCTTGCCTCTACATGTGAAGAACAGGGTGCTTGTGAGCATATTGTGCAGTTTCAAGCAGGTAGCTGGCTTGGAACGGGACCGGTGGGGCAGAGCAATCCTAGCGGCTCGCCCGAGCAGTGGAAGCCGGCGAGGGTGCGCGTTCAGCCGGATGAATGGGGCGCTGTCAGGGCCCCTCTCGTGGAGGATAAAAATCATGCTTTTTCCCTCATTACACATCCCATGCGAGCTTGTAATGATAAAACCTCATCCAAATCACACATTGCAGCTCAATATTCAGTGAGGACAGGGCCTTTTTAAGTCGAAATGTGCAAAAAAGCATCCTATCGCTCTGAAACGGCTGTTTTGCACTCCACCACATTTACTGTCAGACTGGCCGAATTAGACCGATTCTGCCTCTTTCTTGCCTCTACATGTGAAGAACAGGGTGCTTGTGAGCATATTGTGCAGTTTCAAGCAGGTAGCTGGCTTGGAACGGGACCGGTGGGGCAGAGCAATCCTAGCGGCTCGCCCGAGCAGTGGAAGCCGGCGAGGGTGCGCGTTCAGCCGGATGAATGGGGCGCTGTCAGGGCCCCTCTCGTGGAGGATAAAAATCATGCTTTTTCCCTCATTACACATCCCATGCGAGCTTGTAATGATAAAACCTCATCCAAATCACACATTGCAGCTCAATATTCAGTGAGGACAGGGCCTTTTTAAGTCGAAATGTGCAAAAAAGCATCCTATCGCTCTGAAACGGCTGTTTTGCTCTCCACCACATTTACTGTCAGACTGGCCGAATTAGACCGATTCTGCCTCTTTCTTGCCTCTACATGTGAAGAACAGGGTGCTTGTGAGCATATTGTGCAGTTTCACGCAGGTAGCTGGCTTGGAACGGGACCGGTGGGGCAGAGCAATCCTAGCGGCTCGCCCGAGCAGTGGAAGCCGGCGAGGGTGCGCGTTCAGCCGGATGAATGGGGCGCTGTCAGGGCCCCATTCATGTCGTGGAGGATAAAAATCATGCTTTTTCCCTCATTAGACATCCCATGCGAGCTTGTAATGATAAAACCTCATCCAAATCACACATTGCAGCTCAATATTCAGTGAGGACAGGGCCTTTTTAAGTCGAAATGTGCAAAAAAGCATCCTATCGCTCTGAAACGGCTGTTTTGCACTCCACCACATTTACTGTCAGACTGGCCGAATTAGACCGATTCTGCCTCTTTCTTGCCTCTACATGTGAAGAACAGGGTGCTTGTGAGCATATTGTGCAGTTTCACGCAGGTAGCTGGCTTGGAACGGGACCGGTGGGGCAGAGCAATCCTAGCGGCTCGCCCGAGCAGTGGAAGCCGGCGAGGGTGCGCGTTCAGCCGGATGAATGGGGCGCTGTCAGGGCCCCTCTCGTGGAGGATAAAAATCATGCTTTTTCCCTCATTACACATCCCATGCGAGCTTGTAATGATAAAACCTCATCCAAATCACACATTGCAGCTCAATATTCAGTGAGGACAGGGCCTTTTTAAGTCGAAATGTGCAAAAAAGCATCCTATCGCTCTGAAACGGCTGTTTTGCACTCCACCACATTTACTGTCAGACTGGCCGAATTAGACCGATTCTGCCTCTTTCTTGCCTCTACATGTGAAGAACAGGGTGCTTGTGAGCATATTGTGCAGTTTCAAGCAGGTAGCTGGCTTGGAACGGGACCGGTGGGGCAGAGCAATCCTAGCGGCTCGCCCGAGCAGTGGAAGCCGGCGAGGGTGCGCGTTCAGCCGGATGAATGGGGCGCTGTCAGGGCCCCTCTCGTGGAGGATAAAAATCATGCTTTTTCCCTCATTACACATCCCATGCGAGCTTGTAATGATAAAACCTCATCCAAATCACACATTGCAGCTCAATATTCAGTGAGGACAGGGCCTTTTTAAGTCGAAATGTGCAAAAAAGCATCCTATCGCTCTGAAACGGCTGTTTTGCTCTCCACCACATTTACTGTCAGACTGGCCGAATTAGACCGATTCTGCCTCTTTCTTGCCTCTACATGTGAAGAACAGGGTGCTTGTGAGCATATTGTGCAGTTTCACGCAGGTAGCTGGCTTGGAACGGGACCGGTGGGGCAGAGCAATCCTAGCGGCTCGCCCGAGCAGTGGAAGCCGGCGAGGGTGCGCGTTCAGCCGGATGAATGGGGCGCTGTCAGGGCCCCTCTCGTGGAGGATAAAAATCATGCTTTTTCCCTCATTAGACATCCC
The DNA here is from genome assembly GCF_963514085.1 of Chelon labrosus. NCBI lineage: Eukaryota > Metazoa > Chordata > Actinopteri > Mugiliformes > Mugilidae > Chelon > Chelon labrosus. The sequence continues at coordinate 63,494 of NW_028181623.1, read as the reverse complement.
ATGCGAGCTTGTAATGATAAAACCTCATCCAAATCACACATTGCAGCTCAATATTCAGTGAGGACAGGGCCTTTTTAAGTCGAAATGTGCAAAAAAGCATCCTATCGCTCTGAAACGGCTGTTTTGCACTCCACCACATTTACTGTCAGACTGGCCGAATTAGACCGATTCTGCCTCTTTCTTGCCTCTACATGTGAAGAACAGGGTGCTTGTGAGCATATTGTGCAGTTTCACGCAGGTAGCTGGCTTGGAACGGGACCGGTGGGGCAGAGCAATCCTAGCGGCTCGCCCGAGCAGTGGAAGCCGGCGAGGGTGCGCGTTCAGCCGGATGAATGGGGCGCTGTCAGGGCCCCTCTCGTGGAGGATAAAAATCATGCTTTTTCCCTCATTACACATCCCATGCGAGCTTGTAATGATAAAACCTCATCCAAATCACACATTGCAGCTCAATATTCAGTGAGGACAGGGCCTTTTTAAGTCGAAATGTGCAAAAAAGCATCCTATCGCTCTGAAACGGCTGTTTTGCACTCCACCACATTTACTGTCAGACTGGCCGAATTAGACCGATTCTGCCTCTTTCTTGCCTCTACATGTGAAGAACAGGGTGCTTGTGAGCATATTGTGCAGTTTCAAGCAGGTAGCTGGCTTGGAACGGGACCGGTGGGGCAGAGCAATCCTAGCGGCTCGCCCGAGCAGTGGAAGCCGGCGAGGGTGCGCGTTCAGCCGGATGAATGGGGCGCTGTCAGGGCCCCTCTCGTGGAGGATAAAAATCATGCTTTTTCCCTCATTACACATCCCATGCGAGCTTGTAATGATAAAACCTCATCCAAATCACACATTGCAGCTCAATATTCAGTGAGGACAGGGCCTTTTTAAGTCGAAATGTGCAAAAAAGCATCCTATCGCTCTGAAACGGCTGTTTTGCTCTCCACCACATTTACTGTCAGACTGGCCGAATTAGACCGATTCTGCCTCTTTCTTGCCTCTACATGTGAAGAACAGGGTGCTTGTGAGCATATTGTGCAGTTTCAAGCAGGTAGCTGGCTTGGAACGGGACCGGTGGGGCAGAGCAATCCTAGCGGCTCGCCCGAGCAGTGGAAGCCGGCGAGGGTGCGCGTTCAGCCGGATGAATGGGGCGCTGTCAGGGCCCCTCTCGTGGAGGATAAAAATCATGCTTTTTCCCTCATTACACATCCCATGCGAGCTTTTAATGATAAAACCTCATCCAAATCACACATTGCAGCTCAATATTCAGTGAGGACAGGGCCTTTTTAAGTCGAAATGTGCAAAAAAGCATCCTATCGCTCTGAAACGGCTGTTTTGCACTCCACCACATTTACTGTCAGACTGGCCGAATTAGACCGATTCTGCCTCTTTCTTGCCTCTACATGTGAAGAACAGGGTGCTTGTGAGCATATTGTGCAGTTTCACGCAGGTAGCTGGCTTGGAACGGGACCGGTGGGGCAGAGCAATCCTAGCGGCTCGCCCGAGCAGTGGAAGCCGGCGAGGGTGCGCGTTCAGCCGGATGAATGGGGCGCTGTCAGGGCCCCTCTCGTGGAGGATAAAAATCATGCTTTTTCCCTCATTACACATCCCATGCGAGCTTGTAATGATAAAACCTCATCCAAATCACACATTGCAGCTCAATATTCAGTGAGGACAGGGCCTTTTTAAGTCGAAATGTGCAAAAAAGCATCCTATCGCTCTGAAACGGCTGTTTTGCTCTCCACCACATTTACTGTCAGACTGGCCGAATTAGACCGATTCTGCCTCTTTCTTGCCTCTACATGTGAAGAACAGGGTGCTTGTGAGCATATTGTGCAGTTTCACGCAGGTAGCTGGCTTGGAACGGGACCGGTGGGGCAGAGCAATCCTAGCGGCTCGCCCGAGCAGTGGAAGCCGGCGAGGGTGCGCGTTCAGCCGGATGAATGGGGCGCTGTCAGGGCCCCATTCATGTCGTGGAGGATAAAAATCATGCTTTTTCCCTCATTAGACATCCCATGCGAGCTTGTAATGATAAAACCTCATCCAAATCACACATTGCAGCTCAATATTCAGTGAGGACAGGGCCTTTTTAAGTCGAAATGTGCAAAAAAGCATCCTATCGCTCTGAAACGGCTGTTTTGCACTCCACCACATTTACTGTCAGACTGGCCGAATTAGACCGATTCTGCCTCTTTCTTGCCTCTACATGTGAAGAACAGGGTGCTTGTGAGCATATTGTGCAGTTTCACGCAGGTAGCTGGCTTGGAACGGGACCGGTGGGGCAGAGCAATCCTAGCGGCTCGCCCGAGCAGTGGAAGCCGGCGAGGGTGCGCGTTCAGCCGGATGAATGGGGCGCTGTCAGGGCCCCTCTCGTGGAGGATAAAAATCATGCTTTTTCCCTCATTACACATCCCATGCGAGCTTGTAATGATAAAACCTCATCCAAATCACACATTGCAGCTCAATATTCAGTGAGGACAGGGCCTTTTTAAGTCGAAATGTGCAAAAAAGCATCCTATCGCTCTGAAACGGCTGTTTTGCACTCCACCACATTTACTGTCAGACTGGCCGAATTAGACCGATTCTGCCTCTTTCTTGCCTCTACATGTGAAGAACAGGGTGCTTGTGAGCATATTGTGCAGTTTCAAGCAGGTAGCTGGCTTGGAACGGGACCGGTGGGGCAGAGCAATCCTAGCGGCTCGCCCGAGCAGTGGAAGCCGGCGAGGGTGCGCGTTCAGCCGGATGAATGGGGCGCTGTCAGGGCCCCTCTCGTGGAGGATAAAAATCATGCTTTTTCCCTCATTACACATCCCATGCGAGCTTGTAATGATAAAACCTCATCCAAATCACACATTGCAGCTCAATATTCAGTGAGGACAGGGCCTTTTTAAGTCGAAATGTGCAAAAAAGCATCCTATCGCTCTGAAACGGCTGTTTTGCTCTCCACCACATTTACTGTCAGACTGGCCGAATTAGACCGATTCTGCCTCTTTCTTGCCTCTACATGTGAAGAACAGGGTGCTTGTGAGCATATTGTGCAGTTTCACGCAGGTAGCTGGCTTGGAACGGGACCGGTGGGGCAGAGCAATCCTAGCGGCTCGCCCGAGCAGTGGAAGCCGGCGAGGGTGCGCGTTCAGCCGGATGAATGGGGCGCTGTCAGGGCCCCTCTCGTGGAGGATAAAAATCATGCTTTTTCCCTCATTAGACATCCCATGCGAGCTTGTAATGATAAAACCTCATCCAAATCACACATTGCAGCTCAATATTCAGTGAGGACAGGGCCTTTTTAAGTCGAAATGTGCAAAAAAGCATCCTATCGCTCTGAAACGGCTGTTTTGCACTCCACCACATTTACTGTCAGACTGGCCGAATTAGACCGATTCTGCCTCTTTCTTGCCTCTACATGTGAAGAACAGGGTGCTTGTGAGCATATTGTGCAGTTTCACGCAGGTAGCTGGCTTGGAACGGGACCGGTGGGGCAGAGCAATCCTAGCGGCTCGCCCGAGCAGTGGAAGCCGGCGAGGGTGCGCGTTCAGCCGGATGAATGGGGCGCTGTCAGGGCCCCTCTCGTGGAGGATAAAAATCATGCTTTTTCCCTCATTACACATCCCATGCGAGCTTGTAATGATAAAACCTCATCCAAATCACACATTGCAGCTCAATATTCAGTGAGGACAGGGCCTTTTTAAGTCGAAATGTGCAAAAAAGCATCCTATCGCTCTGAAACGGCTGTTTTGCACTCCACCACATTTACTGTCAGACTGGCCGAATTAGACCGATTCTGCCTCTTTCTTGCCTCTACATGTGAAGAACAGGGTGCTTGTGAGCATATTGTGCAGTTTCAAGCAGGTAGCTGGCTTGGAACGGGACCGGTGGGGCAGAGCAATCCTAGCGGCTCGCCCGAGCAGTGGAAGCCGGCGAGGGTGCGCGTTCAGCCGGATGAATGGGGCGCTGTCAGGGCCCCTCTCGTGGAGGATAAAAATCATGCTTTTTCCCTCATTACACATCCCATGCGAGCTTGTAATGATAAAACCTCATCCAAATCACACATTGCAGCTCAATATTCAGTGAGGACAGGGCCTTTTTAAGTCGAAATGTGCAAAAAAGCATCCTATCGCTCTGAAACGGCTGTTTTGCTCTCCACCACATTTACTGTCAGACTGGCCGAATTAGACCGATTCTGCCTCTTTCTTGCCTCTACATGTGAAGAACAGGGTGCTTGTGAGCATATTGTGCAGTTTCAAGCAGGTAGCTGGCTTGGAACGGGACCGGTGGGGCAGAGCAATCCTAGCGGCTCGCCCGAGCAGTGGAAGCCGGCGAGGGTGCGCGTTCAGCCGGATGAATGGGGCGCTGTCAGGGCCCCTCTCGTGGAGGATAAAAATCATGCTTTTTCCCTCATTACACATCCCATGCGAGCTTTTAATGATAAAACCTCATCCAAATCACACATTGCAGCTCAATATTCAGTGAGGACAGGGCCTTTTTAAGTCGAAATGTGCAAAAAAGCATCCTATCGCTCTGAAACGGCTGTTTTGCACTCCACCACATTTACTGTCAGACTGGCCGAATTAGACCGATTCTGCCTCTTTCTTGCCTCTACATGTGAAGAACAGGGTGCTTGTGAGCATATTGTGCAGTTTCACGCAGGTAGCTGGCTTGGAACGGGACCGGTGGGGCAGAGCAATCCTAGCGGCTCGCCCGAGCAGTGGAAGCCGGCGAGGGTGCGCGTTCAGCCGGATGAATGGGGCGCTGTCAGGGCCCCTCTCGTGGAGGATAAAAATCATGCTTTTTCCCTCATTACACATCCCATGCGAGCTTGTAATGATAAAACCTCATCCAAATCACACATTGCAGCTCAATATTCAGTGAGGACAGGGCCTTTTTAAGTCGAAATGTGCAAAAAAGCATCCTATCGCTCTGAAACGGCTGTTTTGCTCTCCACCACATTTACTGTCAGACTGGCCGAATTAGACCGATTCTGCCTCTTTCTTGCCTCTACATGTGAAGAACAGGGTGCTTGTGAGCATATTGTGCAGTTTCACGCAGGTAGCTGGCTTGGAACGGGACCGGTGGGGCAGAGCAATCCTAGCGGCTCGCCCGAGCAGTGGAAGCCGGCGAGGGTGCGCGTTCAGCCGGATGAATGGGGCGCTGTCAGGGCCCCATTCATGTCGTGGAGGATAAAAATCATGCTTTTTCCCTCATTAGACATCCCATGCGAGCTTGTAATGATAAAACCTCATCCAAATCACACATTGCAGCTCAATATTCAGTGAGGACAGGGCCTTTTTAAGTCGAAATGTGCAAAAAAGCATCCTATCGCTCTGAAACGGCTGTTTTGCACTCCACCACATTTACTGTCAGACTGGCCGAATTAGACCGATTCTGCCTCTTTCTTGCCTCTACATGTGAAGAACAGGGTGCTTGTGAGCATATTGTGCAGTTTCACGCAGGTAGCTGGCTTGGAACGGGACCGGTGGGGCAGAGCAATCCTAGCGGCTCGCCCGAGCAGTGGAAGCCGGCGAGGGTGCGCGTTCAGCCGGATGAATGGGGCGCTGTCAGGGCCCCTCTCGTGGAGGATAAAAATCATGCTTTTTCCCTCATTACACATCCCATGCGAGCTTGTAATGATAAAACCTCATCCAAATCACACATTGCAGCTCAATATTCAGTGAGGACAGGGCCTTTTTAAGTCGAAATGTGCAAAAAAGCATCCTATCGCTCTGAAACGGCTGTTTTGCTCTCCACCACATTTACTGTCAGACTGGCCGAATTAGACCGATTCTGCCTCTTTCTTGCCTCTACATGTGAAGAACAGGGTGCTTGTGAGCATATTGTGCAGTTTCAAGCAGGTAGCTGGCTTGGAACGGGACCGGTGGGGCAGAGCAATCCTAGCGGCTCGCCCGAGCAGTGGAAGCCGGCGAGGGTGCGCGTTCAGCCGGATGAATGGGGCGCTGTCAGGGCCCCTCTCGTGGAGGATAAAAATCATGCTTTTTCCCTCATTACACATCCCATGCGAGCTTGTAATGATAAAACCTCATCCAAATCACACATTGCAGCTCAATATTCAGTGAGGACAGGGCCTTTTTAAGTCGAAATGTGCAAAAAAGCATCCTATCGCTCTGAAACGGCTGTTTTGCTCTCCACCACATTTACTGTCAGACTGGCCGAATTAGACCGATTCTGCCTCTTTCTTGCCTCTACATGTGAAGAACAGGGTGCTTGTGAGCATATTGTGCAGTTTCACGCAGGTAGCTGGCTTGGAACGGGACCGGTGGGGCAGAGCAATCCTAGCGGCTCGCCCGAGCAGTGGAAGCCGGCGAGGGTGCGCGTTCAGCCGGATGAATGGGGCGCTGTCAGGGCCCCTCTCGTGGAGGATAAAAATCATGCTTTTTCCCTCATTAGACATCCCATGCGAGCTTGTAATGATAAAACCTCATCCAAATCACACATTGCAGCTCAATATTCAGTGAGGACAGGGCCTTTTTAAGTCGAAATGTGCAAAAAAGCATCCTATCGCTCTGAAACGGCTGTTTTGCACTCCACCACATTTACTGTCAGACTGGCCGAATTAGACCGATTCTGCCTCTTTCTTGCCTCTACATGTGAAGAACAGGGTGCTTGTGAGCATATTGTGCAGTTTCACGCAGGTAGCTGGCTTGGAACGGGACCGGTGGGGCAGAGCAATCCTAGCGGCTCGCCCGAGCAGTGGAAGCCGGCGAGGGTGCGCGTTCAGCCGGATGAATGGGGCGCTGTCAGGGCCCCTCTCGTGGAGGATAAAAATCATGCTTTTTCCCTCATTACACATCCCATGCGAGCTTGTAATGATAAAACCTCATCCAAATCACACATTGCAGCTCAGTATTCAGTGAGGACAGGGCCTTTTTAAGTCGAAATGTGCAAAAAAGCATCCTATCGCTCTGAAACGGCTGTTTTGCTCTCCACCACATTTACTGTCAGACTGGCCGAATTAGACCGATTCTGCCTCTTTCTTGCCTCTACATGTGAAGAACAGGGTGCTTGTGAGCATATTGTGCAGTTTCACGCAGGTAGCTGGCTTGGAACGGGACCGGTGGGGCAGAGCAATCCTAGCGGCTCGCCCGAGCAGTGGAAGCCGGCGAGGGTGCGCGTTCAGCCGGATGAATGGGGCGCTGTCAGGGCCCCTCTCGTGGAGGATAAAAATCATGCTTTTTCCCTCATTACACATCCCATGCGAGCTTGTAATGATAAAACCTCATCCAAATCACACATTGCAGCTCAATATTCAGTGAGGACAGGGCCTTTTTAAGTCGAAATGTGCAAAAAAGCATCCTATCGCTCTGAAACGGCTGTTTTGCTCTCCACCACATTTACTGTCAGACTGGCCGAATTAGACCGATTCTGCCTCTTTCTTGCCTCTACATGTGAAGAACAGGGTGCTTGTGAGCATATTGTGCAGTTTCACGCAGGTAGCTGTCTTGGAACGGGACCGGTGGGGCAGAGCAATCCTAGCGGCTCGCCCGAGCAGTGGAAGCCGGCGAGGGTGCGCGTTCAGCCGGATGAATGGGGCGCTGTCAGGGCCCCTCTCGTGGAGGATAAAAATCATGCTTTTTCCCTCATTAGACATCCCATGCGAGCTTGTAATGATAAAACCTCATCCAAATCACACATTGCAGCTCAATATTCAGTGAGGACAGGGCCTTTTTAAGTCGAAATGTGCAAAAAAGCATCCTATCGCTCTGAAACGGCTGTTTTGCACTCCACCACATTTACTGTCAGACTGGCCGAATTAGACCGATTCTGCCTCTTTCTTGCCTCTACATGTGAAGAACAGGGTGCTTGTGAGCATATTGTGCAGTTTCACGCAGGTAGCTGGCTTGGAACGGGACCGGTGGGGCAGAGCAATCCTAGCGGCTCGCCCGAGCAGTGGAAGCCGGCGAGGGTGCGCGTTCAGCCGGATGAATGGGGCGCTGTCAGGGCCCCTCTCGTGGAGGATAAAAATCATGCTTTTTCCCTCATTACACATCCCATGCGAGCTTGTAATGATAAAACCTCATCCAAATCACACATTGCAGCTCAGTATTCAGTGAGGACAGGGCCTTTTTAAGTCGAAATGTGCAAAAAAGCATCCTATCGCTCTGAAACGGCTGTTTTGCACTCCACCACATTTACTGTCAGACTGGCCGAATTAGACCGATTCTGCCTCTTTCTTGCCTCTACATGTGAAGAACAGGGTGCTTGTGAGCATATTGTGCAGTTTCAAGCAGGTAGCTGGCTTGGAACGGGACCGGTGGGGCAGAGCAATCCTAGCGGCTCGCCCGAGCAGTGGAAGCCGGCGAGGGTGCGCGTTCAGCCGGATGAATGGGGCGCTGTCAGGGCCCCTCTCGTGGAGGATAAAAATCATGCTTTTTCCCTCATTACACATCCCATGCGAGCTTGTAATGATAAAACCTCATCCAAATCACACATTGCAGCTCAATATTCAGTGAGGACAGGGCCTTTTTAAGTCGAAATGTGCAAAAAAGCATCCTATCGCTCTGAAACGGCTGTTTTGCTCTCCACCACATTTACTGTCAGACTGGCCGAATTAGACCGATTCTGCCTCTTTCTTGCCTCTACATGTGAAGAACAGGGTGCTTGTGAGCATATTGTGCAGTTTCACGCAGGTAGCTGGCTTGGAACGGGACCGGTGGGGCAGAGCAATCCTAGCGGCTCGACCGAGCAGTGGAAGCCGGCGAGGGTGCGCGTTCAGCCGGATGAATGGGGCGCTGTCAGGGCCCCTCTCGTGGAGGATAAAAATCATGCTTTTTCCCTCATTACACATCCCATGCGAGCTTGTAATGATAAAACCTCATCCAAATCACACATTGCAGCTCAATATTCAGTGAGGACAGGGCCTTTTTAAGTCGAAATGTGCAAAAAAGCATCCTATCGCTCTGAAACGGCTGTTTTGCACTCCACCACATTTACTGTCAGACTGGCCGAATTAGACCGATTCTGCCTCTTTCTTGCCTCTACATGTGAAGAACAGGGTGCTTGTGAGCATATTGTGCAGTTTCAAGCAGGTAGCTGGCTTGGAACGGGACCGGTGGGGCAGAGCAATCCTAGCGGCTCGCCCGAGCAGTGGAAGCCGGCGAGGGTGCGCGTTCAGCCGGATGAATGGGGCGCTGTCAGGGCCCCTCTCGTGGAGGATAAAAATCATGCTTTTTCCCTCATTACACATCCCATGCGAGCTTGTAATGATAAAACCTCATCCAAATCACACATTGCAGCTCAATATTCAGTGAGGACAGGGCCTTTTTAAGTCGAAATGTGCAAAAAAGCATCCTATCGCTCTGAAACGGCTGTTTTGCTCTCCACCACATTTACTGTCAGACTGGCCGAATTAGACCGATTCTGCCTCTTTCTTGCCTCTACATGTGAAGAACAGGGTGCTTGTGAGCATATTGTGCAGTTTCACGCAGGTAGCTGGCTTGGAACGGGACCGGTGGGGCAGAGCAATCCTAGCGGCTCGACCGAGCAGTGGAAGCCGGCGAGGGTGCGCGTTCAGCCGGATGAATGGGGCGCTGTCAGGGCCCCTCTCGTGGAGGATAAAAATCATGCTTTTTCCCTCATTACACATCCCATGCGAGCTTGTAATGATAAAACCTCATCCAAATCACACATTGCAGCTCAATATTCAGTGAGGACAGGGCCTTTTTAAGTCGAAATGTGCAAAAAAGCATCCTATCGCTCTGAAACGGCTGTTTTGCACTCCACCACATTTACTGTCAGACTGGCCGAATTAGACCGATTCTGCCTCTTTCTTGCCTCTACATGTGAAGAACAGGGTGCTTGTGAGCATATTGTGCAGTTTCAAGCAGGTAGCTGGCTTGGAACGGGACCGGTGGGGCAGAGCAATCCTAGCGGCTCGCCCGAGCAGTGGAAGCCGGCGAGGGTGCGCGTTCAGCCGGATGAATGGGGCGCTGTCAGGGCCCCTCTCGTGGAGGATAAAAATCATGCTTTTTCCCTCATTACACATCCCATGCGAGCTTGTAATGATAAAACCTCATCCAAATCACACATTGCAGCTCAATATTCAGTGAGGACAGGGCCTTTTTAAGTCGAAATGTGCAAAAAAGCATCCTATCGCTCTGAAACGGCTGTTTTGCTCTCCACCACATTTACTGTCAGACTGGCCGAATTAGACCGATTCTGCCTCTTTCTTGCCTCTACATGTGAAGAACAGGGTGCTTGTGAGCATATTGTGCAGTTTCACGCAGGTAGCTGGCTTGGAACGGGACCGGTGGGGCAGAGCAATCCTAGCGGCTCGCCCGAGCAGTGGAAGCCGGCGAGGGTGCGCGTTCAGCCGGATGAATGGGGCGCTGTCAGGGCCCCTCTCGTGGAGGATAAAAATCATGCTTTTTCCCTCATTACACATCCCATGCGAGCTTGTAATGATAAAACCTCATCCAAATCACACATTGCAGCTCAATATTCAGTGAGGACAGGGCCTTTTTAAGTCGAAATGTGCAAAAAAGCATCCTATCGCTCTGAAACGGCTGTTTTGCACTCCACCACATTTACTGTCAGACTGGCCGAATTAGACCGATTCTGCCTCTTTCTTGCCTCTACATGTGAAGAACAGGGTGCTTGTGAGCATATTGTGCAGTTTCACGCAGGTAGCTGGCTTGGAACGGGACCGGTGGGGCAGAGCAATCCTAGCGGCTCGCCCGAGCAGTGGAAGCCGGCGAGGGTGCGCGTTCAGCCGGATGAATGGGGCGCTGTCAGGGCCCCTCTCGTGGAGGATAAAAATCATGCTTTTTCCCTCATTACACATCCCATGCGAGCTTGTAATGATAAAACCTCATCCAAATCACACATTGCAGCTCAATATTCAGTGAGGACAGGGCCTTTTTAAGTCGAAATGTGCAAAAAAGCATCCTATCGCTCTGAAACGGCTGTTTTGCTCTCCACCACATTTACTGTCAGACTGGCCGAATTAGACCGATTCTGCCTCTTTCTTGCCTCTACATGTGAAGAACAGGGTGCTTGTGAGCATATTGTGCAGTTTCAAGCAGGTAGCTGGCTTGGAACGGGACCGGTGGGGCAGAGCAATCCTAGCGGCTCGCCCGAGCAGTGGAAGCCGGCGAGGGTGCGCGTTCAGCCGGATGAATGGGGCGCTGTCAGGGCCCCTCTCGTGGAGGATAAAAATCATGCTTTTTCCCTCATTACACATCCCATGCGAGCTTGTAATGATAAAACCTCATCCAAATCACACATTGCAGCTCAATATTCAGTGAGGACAGGGCCTTTTTAAGTCGAAATGTGCAAAAAAGCATCCTATCGCTCTGAAACGGCTGTTTTGCACTCCACCACATTTACTGTCAGACTGGCCGAATTAGACCGATTCTGCCTCTTTCTTGCCTCTACATGTGAAGAACAGGGTGCTTGTGAGCATATTGTGCAGTTTCAAGCAGGTAGCTGGCTTGGAACGGGACCGGTGGGGCAGAGCAATCCTAGCGGCTCGCCCGAGCAGTGGAAGCCGGCGAGGGTGCGCGTTCAGCCGGATGAATGGGGCGCTGTCAGGGCCCCTCTCGTGGAGGATAAAAATCATGCTTTTTCCCTCATTAGACATCCCATGCGAGCTTGTAATGATAAAACCTCATCCAAATCACACATTGCAGCTCAATATTCAGTGAGGACAGGGCCTTTTTAAGTCGAAATGTGCAAAAAAGCATCCTATCGCTCTGAAACGGCTGTTTTGCACTCCACCACATTTACTGTCAGACTGGCCGAATTAGACCGATTCTGCCTCTTTCTTGCCTCTACATGTGAAGAACAGGGTGCTTGTGAGCATATTGTGCAGTTTCACGCAGGTAGCTGGCTTGGAACGGGACCGGTGGGGCAGAGCAATCCTAGCGGCTCGCCCGAGCAGTGGAAGCCGGCGAGGGTGCGCGTTCAGCCGGATGAATGGGGCGCTGTCAGGGCCCCTCTCGTGGAGGATAAAAATCATGCTTTTTCCCTCATTACACATCCCATGCGAGCTTGTAATGATAAAACCTCATCCAAATCACACATTGCAGCTCAATATTCAGTGAGGACAGGGCCTTTTTAAGTCGAAATGTGCAAAAAAGCATCCTATCGCTCTGAAACGGCTGTTTTGCACTCCACCACATTTACTGTCAGACTGGCCGAATTAGACCGATTCTGCCTCTTTCTTGCCTCTACATGTGAAGAACAGGGTGCTTGTGAGCATATTGTGCAGTTTCAAGCAGGTAGCTGGCTTGGAACGGGACCGGTGGGGCAGAGCAATCCTAGCGGCTCGCCCGAGCAGTGGAAGCCGGCGAGGGTGCGCGTTCAGCCGGATGAATGGGGCGCTGTCAGGGCCCCTCTCGTGGAGGATAAAAATCATGCTTTTTCCCTCATTACACATCCCATGCGAGCTTGTAATGATAAAACCTCATCCAAATCACACATTGCAGCTCAATATTCAGTGAGGACAGGGCCTTTTTAAGTCGAAATGTGCAAAAAAGCATCCTATCGCTCTGAAACGGCTGTTTTGCTCTCCACCACATTTACTGTCAGACTGGCCGAATTAGACCGATTCTGCCTCTTTCTTGCCTCTACATGTGAAGAACAGGGTGCTTGTGAGCATATTGTGCAGTTTCACGCAGGTAGCTGGCTTGGAACGGGACCGGTGGGGCAGAGCAATCCTAGCGGCTCGCCCGAGCAGTGGAAGCCGGCGAGGGTGCGCGTTCAGCCGGATGAATGGGGCGCTGTCAGGGCCCCTCTCGTGGAGGATAAAAATCATGCTTTTTCCCTCATTAGACATCCCATGCGAGCTTGTAATGATAAAACCTCATCCAAATCACACATTGCAGCTCAATATTCAGTGAGGACAGGGCCTTTTTAAGTCGAAATGTGCAAAAAAGCATCCTATCGCTCTGAAACGGCTGTTTTGCACTCCACCACATTTACTGTCAGACTGGCCGAATTAGACCGATTCTGCCTCTTTCTTGCCTCTACATGTGAAGAACAGGGTGCTTGTGAGCATATTGTGCAGTTTCACGCAGGTAGCTGGCTTGGAACGGGACCGGTGGGGCAGAGCAATCCTAGCGGCTCGCCCGAGCAGTGGAAGCCGGCGAGGGTGCGCGTTCAGCCGGATGAATGGGGCGCTGTCAGGGCCCCTCTCGTGGAGGATAAAAATCATGCTTTTTCCCTCATTACACATCCCATGCGAGCTTGTAATGATAAAACCTCATCCAAATCACACATTGCAGCTCAATATTCAGTGAGGACAGGGCCTTTTTAAGTCGAAATGTGCAAAAAAGCATCCTATCGCTCTGAAACGGCTGTTTTGCACTCCACCACATTTACTGTCAGACTGGCCGAATTAGACCGATTCTGCCTCTTTCTTGCCTCTACATGTGAAGAACAGGGTGCTTGTGAGCATATTGTGCAGTTTCAAGCAGGTAGCTGGCTTGGAACGGGACCGGTGGGGCAGAGCAATCCTAGCGGCTCGCCCGAGCAGTGGAAGCCGGCGAGGGTGCGCGTTCAGCCGGATGAATGGGGCGCTGTCAGGGCCCCTCTCGTGGAGGATAAAAATCATGCTTTTTCCCTCATTACACATCCCATGCGAGCTTGTAATGATAAAACCTCATCCAAATCACACATTGCAGCTCAATATTCAGTGAGGACAGGGCCTTTTTAAGTCGAAATGTGCAAAAAAGCATCCTATCGCTCTGAAACGGCTGTTTTGCTCTCCACCACATTTACTGTCAGACTGGCCGAATTAGACCGATTCTGCCTCTTTCTTGCCTCTACATGTGAAGAACAGGGTGCTTGTGAGCATATTGTGCAGTTTCAAGCAGGTAGCTGGCTTGGAACGGGACCGGTGGGGCAGAGCAATCCTAGCGGCTCGCCCGAGCAGTGGAAGCCGGCGAGGGTGCGCGTTCAGCCGGATGAATGGGGCGCTGTCAGGGCCCCTCTCGTGGAGGATAAAAATCATGCTTTTTCCCTCATTACACATCCCATGCGAGCTTTTAATGATAAAACCTCATCCAAATCACACATTGCAGCTCAATATTCAGTGAGGACAGGGCCTTTTTAAGTCGAAATGTGCAAAAAAGCATCCTATCGCTCTGAAACGGCTGTTTTGCACTCCACCACATTTACTGTCAGACTGGCCGAATTAGACCGATTCTGCCTCTTTCTTGCCTCTACATGTGAAGAACAGGGTGCTTGTGAGCATATTGTGCAGTTTCACGCAGGTAGCTGGCTTGGAACGGGACCGGTGGGGCAGAGCAATCCTAGCGGCTCGCCCGAGCAGTGGAAGCCGGCGAGGGTGCGCGTTCAGCCGGATGAATGGGGCGCTGTCAGGGCCCCTCTCGTGGAGGATAAAAATCATGCTTTTTCCCTCATTACACATCCCATGCGAGCTTGTAATGATAAAACCTCATCCAAATCACACATTGCAGCTCAATATTCAGTGAGGACAGGGCCTTTTTAAGTCGAAATGTGCAAAAAAGCATCCTATCGCTCTGAAACGGCTGTTTTGCTCTCCACCACATTTACTGTCAGACTGGCCGAATTAGACCGATTCTGCCTCTTTCTTGCCTCTACATGTGAAGAACAGGGTGCTTGTGAGCATATTGTGCAGTTTCAAGCAGGTAGCTGGCTTGGAACGGGACCGGTGGGGCAGAGCAATCCTAGCGGCTCGCCCGAGCAGTGGAAGCCGGCGAGGGTGCGCGTTCAGCCGGATGAATGGGGCGCTGTCAGGGCCCCTCTCGTGGAGGATAAAAATCATGCTTTTTCCCTCATTACACATCCCATGCGAGCTTGTAATGATAAAACCTCATCCAAATCACACATTGCAGCTCAATATTCAGTGAGGACAGGGCCTTTTTAAGTCGAAATGTGCAAAAAAGCATCCTATCGCTCTGAAACGGCTGTTTTGCACTCCACCACATTTACTGTCAGACTGGCCGAATTAGACCGATTCTGCCTCTTTCTTGCCTCTACATGTGAAGAACAGGGTGCTTGTGAGCATATTGTGCAGTTTCAAGCAGGTAGCTGGCTTGGAACGGGACCGGTGGGGCAGAGCAATCCTAGCGGCTCGCCCGAGCAGTGGAAGCCGGCGAGGGTGCGCGTTCAGCCGGATGAATGGGGCGCTGTCAGGGCCCCTCTCGTGGAGGATAAAAATCATGCTTTTTCCCTCATTACACATCCCATGCGAGCTTGTAATGATAAAACCTCATCCAAATCACACATTGCAGCTCAATATTCAGTGAGGACAGGGCCTTTTTAAGTCGAAATGTGCAAAAAAGCATCCTATCGCTCTGAAACGGCTGTTTTGCTCTCCACCACATTTACTGTCAGACTGGCCGAATTAGACCGATTCTGCCTCTTTCTTGCCTCTACATGTGAAGAACAGGGTGCTTGTGACCATATTGTGCAGTTTCACGCAGGTAGCTGGCTTGGAACGGGACCGGTGGGGCAGAGCAATCCTAGCGGCTCGCCCGAGCAGTGGAAGCCGGCGAGGGTGCGCGTTCAGCCGGATGAATGGGGCGCTGTCAGGGCCCCTCTCGTGGAGGATAAAAATCATGCTTTTTCCCTCATTAGACATCCCATGCGAGCTTGTAATGATAAAACCTCATCCAAATCACACATTGCAGCTCAATATTCAGTGAGGACAGGGCCTTTTTAAGTCGAAATGTGCAAAAAAGCATCCTATCGCTCTGAAACGGCTGTTTTGCACTCCACCACATTTACTGTCAGACTGGCCGAATTAGACCGATTCTGCCTCTTTCTTGCCTCTACATGTGAAGAACAGGGTGCTTGTGAGCATATTGTGCAGTTTCACGCAGGTAGCTGGCTTGGAACGGGACCGGTGGGGCAGAGCAATCCTAGCGGCTCGCCCGAGCAGTGGAAGCCGGCGAGGGTGCGCGTTCAGCCGGATGAATGGGGCGCTGTCAGGGCCCCTCTCGTGGAGGATAAAAATCATGCTTTTTCCCTCATTACACATCCCATGCGAGCTTGTAATGATAAAACCTCATCCAAATCACACATTGCAGCTCAATATTCAGTGAGGACAGGGCCTTTTTAAGTCGAAATGTGCAAAAAAGCATCCTATCGCTCTGAAACGGCTGTTTTGCACTCCACCACATTTACTGTCAGACTGGCCGAATTAGACCGATTCTGCCTCTTTCTTGCCTCTACATGTGAAGAACAGGGTGCTTGTGAGCATATTGTGCAGTTTCAAGCAGGTAGCTGGCTTGGAACGGGACCGGTGGGGCAGAGCAATCCTAGCGGCTCGCCCGAGCAGTGGAAGCCGGCGAGGGTGCGCGTTCAGCCGGATGAATGGGGCGCTGTCAGGGCCCCTCTCGTGGAGGATAAAAATCATGCTTTTTCCCTCATTACACATCCCATGCGAGCTTGTAATGATAAAACCTCATCCAAATCACACATTGCAGCTCAATATTCAGTGAGGACAGGGCCTTTTTAAGTCGAAATGTGCAAAAAAGCATCCTATCGCTCTGAAACGGCTGTTTTGCTCTCCACCACATTTACTGTCAGACTGGCCGAATTAGACCGATTCTGCCTCTTTCTTGCCTCTACATGTGAAGAACAGGGTGCTTGTGAGCATATTGTGCAGTTTCACGCAGGTAGCTGGCTTGGAACGGGACCGGTGGGGCAGAGCAATCCTAGCGGCTCGCCCGAGCAGTGGAAGCCGGCGAGGGTGCGCGTTCAGCCGGATGAATGGGGCGCTGTCAGGGCCCCTCTCGTGGAGGATAAAAATCATGCTTTTTCCCTCATTAGACATCCCATGCGAGCTTGTAATGATAAAACCTCATCCAAATCACACATTGCAGCTCAATATTCAGTGAGGACAGGGCCTTTTTAAGTCGAAATGTGCAAAAAAGCATCCTATCGCTCTGAAACGGCTGTTTTGCACTCCACCACATTTACTGTCAGACTGGCCGAATTAGACCGATTCTGCCTCTTTCTTGCCTCTACATGTGAAGAACAGGGTGCTTGTGAGCATATTGTGCAGTTTCACGCAGGTAGCTGGCTTGGAACGGGACCGGTGGGGCAGAGCAATCCTAGCGGCTCGCCCGAGCAGTGGAAGCCGGCGAGGGTGCGCGTTCAGCCGGATGAATGGGGCGCTGTCAGGGCCCCTCTCGTGGAGGATAAAAATCATGCTTTTTCCCTCATTACACATCCCATGCGAGCTTGTAATGATAAAACCTCATCCAAATCACACATTGCAGCTCAATATTCAGTGAGGACAGGGCCTTTTTAAGTCGAAATGTGCAAAAAAGCATCCTATCGCTCTGAAACGGCTGTTTTGCACTCCACCACATTTACTGTCAGACTGGCCGAATTAGACCGATTCTGCCTCTTTCTTGCCTCTACATGTGAAGAACAGGGTGCTTGTGAGCATATTGTGCAGTTTCAAGCAGGTAGCTGGCTTGGAACGGGACCGGTGGGGCAGAGCAATCCTAGCGGCTCGCCCGAGCAGTGGAAGCCGGCGAGGGTGCGCGTTCAGCCGGATGAATGGGGCGCTGTCAGGGCCCCTCTCGTGGAGGATAAAAATCATGCTTTTTCCCTCATTACACAT
Organism: Chelon labrosus; assembly: GCF_963514085.1. Classification (NCBI taxonomy): domain Eukaryota; kingdom Metazoa; phylum Chordata; class Actinopteri; order Mugiliformes; family Mugilidae; genus Chelon; species Chelon labrosus. The sequence continues at coordinate 45,931 of NW_028181623.1, read as the reverse complement.
CCCATGCGAGCTTGTAATGATAAAACCTCATCCAAATCACACATTGCAGCTCAATATTCAGTGAGGACAGGGCCTTTTTAAGTCGAAATGTGCAAAAAAGCATCCTATCGCTCTGAAACGGCTGTTTTGCTCTCCACCACATTTACTGTCAGACTGGCCGAATTAGACCGATTCTGCCTCTTTCTTGCCTCTACATGTGAAGAACAGGGTGCTTGTGAGCATATTGTGCAGTTTCAAGCAGGTAGCTGGCTTGGAACGGGACCGGTGGGGCAGAGCAATCCTAGCGGCTCGCCCGAGCAGTGGAAGCCGGCGAGGGTGCGCGTTCAGCCGGATGAATGGGGCGCTGTCAGGGCCCCTCTCGTGGAGGATAAAAATCATGCTTTTTCCCTCATTACACATCCCATGCGAGCTTTTAATGATAAAACCTCATCCAAATCACACATTGCAGCTCAATATTCAGTGAGGACAGGGCCTTTTTAAGTCGAAATGTGCAAAAAAGCATCCTATCGCTCTGAAACGGCTGTTTTGCACTCCACCACATTTACTGTCAGACTGGCCGAATTAGACCGATTCTGCCTCTTTCTTGCCTCTACATGTGAAGAACAGGGTGCTTGTGAGCATATTGTGCAGTTTCACGCAGGTAGCTGGCTTGGAACGGGACCGGTGGGGCAGAGCAATCCTAGCGGCTCGCCCGAGCAGTGGAAGCCGGCGAGGGTGCGCGTTCAGCCGGATGAATGGGGCGCTGTCAGGGCCCCTCTCGTGGAGGATAAAAATCATGCTTTTTCCCTCATTACACATCCCATGCGAGCTTGTAATGATAAAACCTCATCCAAATCACACATTGCAGCTCAATATTCAGTGAGGACAGGGCCTTTTTAAGTCGAAATGTGCAAAAAAGCATCCTATCGCTCTGAAACGGCTGTTTTGCTCTCCACCACATTTACTGTCAGACTGGCCGAATTAGACCGATTCTGCCTCTTTCTTGCCTCTACATGTGAAGAACAGGGTGCTTGTGAGCATATTGTGCAGTTTCACGCAGGTAGCTGGCTTGGAACGGGACCGGTGGGGCAGAGCAATCCTAGCGGCTCGCCCGAGCAGTGGAAGCCGGCGAGGGTGCGCGTTCAGCCGGATGAATGGGGCGCTGTCAGGGCCCCATTCATGTCGTGGAGGATAAAAATCATGCTTTTTCCCTCATTAGACATCCCATGCGAGCTTGTAATGATAAAACCTCATCCAAATCACACATTGCAGCTCAATATTCAGTGAGGACAGGGCCTTTTTAAGTCGAAATGTGCAAAAAAGCATCCTATCGCTCTGAAACGGCTGTTTTGCACTCCACCACATTTACTGTCAGACTGGCCGAATTAGACCGATTCTGCCTCTTTCTTGCCTCTACATGTGAAGAACAGGGTGCTTGTGAGCATATTGTGCAGTTTCACGCAGGTAGCTGGCTTGGAACGGGACCGGTGGGGCAGAGCAATCCTAGCGGCTCGCCCGAGCAGTGGAAGCCGGCGAGGGTGCGCGTTCAGCCGGATGAATGGGGCGCTGTCAGGGCCCCTCTCGTGGAGGATAAAAATCATGCTTTTTCCCTCATTACACATCCCATGCGAGCTTGTAATGATAAAACCTCATCCAAATCACACATTGCAGCTCAGTATTCAGTGAGGACAGGGCCTTTTTAAGTCGAAATGTGCAAAAAAGCATCCTATCGCTCTGAAACGGCTGTTTTGCACTCCACCACATTTACTGTCAGACTGGCCGAATTAGACCGATTCTGCCTCTTTCTTGCCTCTACATGTGAAGAACAGGGTGCTTGTGAGCATATTGTGCAGTTTCAAGCAGGTAGCTGGCTTGGAACGGGACCGGTGGGGCAGAGCAATCCTAGCGGCTCGCCCGAGCAGTGGAAGCCGGCGAGGGTGCGCGTTCAGCCGGATGAATGGGGCGCTGTCAGGGCCCCTCTCGTGGAGGATAAAAATCATGCTTTTTCCCTCATTACACATCCCATGCGAGCTTGTAATGATAAAACCTCATCCAAATCACACATTGCAGCTCAATATTCAGTGAGGACAGGGCCTTTTTAAGTCGAAATGTGCAAAAAAGCATCCTATCGCTCTGAAACGGCTGTTTTGCACTCCACCACATTTACTGTCAGACTGGCCGAATTAGACCGATTCTGCCTCTTTCTTGCCTCTACATGTGAAGAACAGGGTGCTTGTGAGCATATTGTGCAGTTTCAAGCAGGTGGCTGGCTTGGAACGGGACCGGTGGGGCAGAGCAATCCTAGCGGCTCGCCCGAGCAGTGGAAGCCGGCGAGGGTGCGCGTTCAGCCGGATGAATGGGGCGCTGTCAGGGCCCCTCTCGTGGAGGATAAAAATCATGCTTTTTCCCTCATTACACATCCCATGCGAGCTTGTAATGATAAAACCTCATCCAAATCACACATTGCAGCTCAATATTCAGTGAGGACAGGGCCTTTTTAAGTCGAAATGTGCAAAAAAGCATCCTATCGCTCTGAAACGGCTGTTTTGCACTCCACCACATTTACTGTCAGACTGGCCGAATTAGACCGATTCTGCCTCTTTCTTGCCTCTACATGTGAAGAACAGGGTGCTTGTGAGCATATTGTGCAGTTTCAAGCAGGTAGCTGGCTTGGAACGGGACCGGTGGGGCAGAGCAATCCTAGCGGCTCGCCCGAGCAGTGGAAGCCGGCGAGGGTGCGCGTTCAGCCGGATGAATGGGGCGCTGTCAGGGCCCCTCTCGTGGAGGATAAAAATCATGCTTTTTCCCTCATTACACATCCCATGCGAGCTTGTAATGATAAAACCTCATCCAAATCACACATTGCAGCTCAATATTCAGTGAGGACAGGGCCTTTTTAAGTCGAAATGTGCAAAAAAGCATCCTATCGCTCTGAAACGGCTGTTTTGCTCTCCACCACATTTACTGTCAGACTGGCCGAATTAGACCGATTCTGCCTCTTTCTTGCCTCTACATGTGAAGAACAGGGTGCTTGTGAGCATATTGTGCAGTTTCACGCAGGTAGCTGGCTTGGAACGGGACCGGTGGGGCAGAGCAATCCTAGCGGCTCGCCCGAGCAGTGGAAGCCGGCGAGGGTGCGCGTTCAGCCGGATGAATGGGGCGCTGTCAGGGCCCCTCTCGTGGAGGATAAAAATCATGCTTTTTCCCTCATTACACATCCCATGCGAGCTTGTAATGATAAAACCTCATCCAAATCACACATTGCAGCTCAATATTCAGTGAGGACAGGGCCTTTTTAAGTCGAAATGTGCAAAAAAGCATCCTATCGCTCTGAAACGGCTGTTTTGCACTCCACCACATTTACTGTCAGACTGGCCGAATTAGACCGATTCTGCCTCTTTCTTGCCTCTACATGTGAAGAACAGGGTGCTTGTGAGCATATTGTGCAGTTTCAAGCAGGTAGCTGGCTTGGAACGGGACCGGTGGGGCAGAGCAATCCTAGCGGCTCGCCCGAGCAGTGGAAGCCGGCGAGGGTGCGCGTTCAGCCGGATGAATGGGGCGCTGTCAGGGCCCCTCTCGTGGAGGATAAAAATCATGCTTTTTCCCTCATTACACATCCCATGCGAGCTTGTAATGATAAAACCTCATCCAAATCACACATTGCAGCTCAATATTCAGTGAGGACAGGGCCTTTTTAAGTCGAAATGTGCAAAAAAGCATCCTATCGCTCTGAAACGGCTGTTTTGCTCTCCACCACATTTACTGTCAGACTGGCCGAATTAGACCGATTCTGCCTCTTTCTTGCCTCTACATGTGAAGAACAGGGTGCTTGTGAGCATATTGTGCAGTTTCACGCAGGTAGCTGGCTTGGAACGGGACCGGTGGGGCAGAGCAATCCTAGCGGCTCGCCCGAGCAGTGGAAGCCGGCGAGGGTGCGCGTTCAGCCGGATGAATGGGGCGCTGTCAGGGCCCCTCTCGTGGAGGATAAAAATCATGCTTTTTCCCTCATTACACATCCCATGCGAGCTTGTAATGATAAAACCTCATCCAAATCACACATTGCAGCTCAATATTCAGTGAGGACAGGGCCTTTCTAAGTCGAAATGTGCAAAAAAGCATCCTATCGCTCTGAAACGGCTGTTTTGCACTCCACCACATTTACTGTCAGACTGGCCGAATTAGACCGATTCTGCCTCTTTCTTGCCTCTACATGTGAAGAACAGGGTGCTTGTGAGCATATTGTGCAGTTTCAAGCAGGTAGCTGGCTTGGAACGGGACCGGTGGGGCAGAGCAATCCTAGCGGCTCGCCCGAGCAGTGGAAGCCGGCGAGGGTGCGCGTTCAGCCGGATGAATGGGGCGCTGTCAGGGCCCCTCTCGTGGAGGATAAAAATCATGCTTTTTCCCTCATTACACATCCCATGCGAGCTTGTAATGATAAAACCTCATCCAAATCACACATTGCAGCTCAATATTCAGTGAGGACAGGGCCTTTTTAAGTCGAAATGTGCAAAAAAGCATCCTATCGCTCTGAAACGGCTGTTTTGCACTCCACCACATTTACTGTCAGACTGGCCGAATTAGACCGATTCTGCCTCTTTCTTGCCTCTACATGTGAAGAACAGGGTGCTTGTGAGCATATTGTGCAGTTTCAAGCAGGTGGCTGGCTTGGAACGGGACCGGTGGGGCAGAGCAATCCTAGCGGCTCGCCCGAGCAGTGGAAGCCGGCGAGGGTGCGCGTTCAGCCGGATGAATGGGGCGCTGTCAGGGCCCCTCTCGTGGAGGATAAAAATCATGCTTTTTCCCTCATTACACATCCCATGCGAGCTTGTAATGATAAAACCTCATCCAAATCACACATTGCAGCTCAATATTCAGTGAGGACAGGGCCTTTTTAAGTCGAAATGTGCAAAAAAGCATCCTATCGCTCTGAAACGGCTGTTTTGCACTCCACCACATTTACTGTCAGACTGGCCGAATTAGACCGATTCTGCCTCTTTCTTGCCTCTACATGTGAAGAACAGGGTGCTTGTGAGCATATTGTGCAGTTTCAAGCAGGTAGCTGGCTTGGAACGGGACCGGTGGGGCAGAGCAATCCTAGCGGCTCGCCCGAGCAGTGGAAGCCGGCGAGGGTGCGCGTTCAGCCGGATGAATGGGGCGCTGTCAGGGCCCCTCTCGTGGAGGATAAAAATCATGCTTTTTCCCTCATTACACATCCCATGCGAGCTTGTAATGATAAAACCTCATCCAAATCACACATTGCAGCTCAATATTCAGTGAGGACAGGGCCTTTTTAAGTCGAAATGTGCAAAAAAGCATCCTATCGCTCTGAAACGGCTGTTTTGCACTCCACCACATTTACTGTCAGACTGGCCGAATTAGACCGATTCTGCCTCTTTCTTGCCTCTACATGTGAAGAACAGGGTGCTTGTGAGCATATTGTGCAGTTTCAAGCAGGTAGCTGGCTTGGAACGGGACCGGTGGGGCAGAGCAATCCTAGCGGCTCGCCCGAGCAGTGGAAGCCGGCGAGGGTGCGCGTTCAGCCGGATGAATGGGGCGCTGTCAGGGCCCCTCTCGTGGAGGATAAAAATCATGCTTTTTCCCTCATTACACATCCCATGCGAGCTTGTAATGATAAAACCTCATCCAAATCACACATTGCAGCTCAATATTCAGTGAGGACAGGGCCTTTTTAAGTCGAAATGTGCAAAAAAGCATCCTATCGCTCTGAAACGGCTGTTTTGCTCTCCACCACATTTACTGTCAGACTGGCCGAATTAGACCGATTCTGCCTCTTTCTTGCCTCTACATGTGAAGAACAGGGTGCTTGTGAGCATATTGTGCAGTTTCACGCAGGTAGCTGGCTTGGAACGGGACCGGTGGGGCAGAGCAATCCTAGCGGCTCGCCCGAGCAGTGGAAGCCGGCGAGGGTGCGCGTTCAGCCGGATGAATGGGGCGCTGTCAGGGCCCCTCTCGTGGAGGATAAAAATCATGCTTTTTCCCTCATTACACATCCCATGCGAGCTTGTAATGATAAAACCTCATCCAAATCACACATTGCAGCTCAATATTCAGTGAGGACAGGGCCTTTCTAAGTCGAAATGTGCAAAAAAGCATCCTATCGCTCTGAAACGGCTGTTTTGCACTCCACCACATTTACTGTCAGACTGGCCGAATTAGACCGATTCTGCCTCTTTCTTGCCTCTACATGTGAAGAACAGGGTGCTTGTGAGCATATTGTGCAGTTTCAAGCAGGTAGCTGGCTTGGAACGGGACCGGTGGGGCAGAGCAATCCTAGCGGCTCGCCCGAGCAGTGGAAGCCGGCGAGGGTGCGCGTTCAGCCGGATGAATGGGGCGCTGTCAGGGCCCCTCTCGTGGAGGATAAAAATCATGCTTTTTCCCTCATTACACATCCCATGCGAGCTTGTAATGATAAAACCTCATCCAAATCACACATTGCAGCTCAATATTCAGTGAGGACAGGGCCTTTTTAAGTCGAAATGTGCAAAAAAGCATCCTATCGCTCTGAAACGGCTGTTTTGCACTCCACCACATTTACTGTCAGACTGGCCGAATTAGACCGATTCTGCCTCTTTCTTGCCTCTACATGTGAAGAACAGGGTGCTTGTGAGCATATTGTGCAGTTTCAAGCAGGTGGCTGGCTTGGAACGGGACCGGTGGGGCAGAGCAATCCTAGCGGCTCGCCCGAGCAGTGGAAGCCGGCGAGGGTGCGCGTTCAGCCGGATGAATGGGGCGCTGTCAGGGCCCCTCTCGTGGAGGATAAAAATCATGCTTTTTCCCTCATTACACATCCCATGCGAGCTTGTAATGATAAAACCTCATCCAAATCACACATTGCAGCTCAATATTCAGTGAGGACAGGGCCTTTTTAAGTCGAAATGTGCAAAAAAGCATCCTATCGCTCTGAAACGGCTGTTTTGCACTCCACCACATTTACTGTCAGACTGGCCGAATTAGACCGATTCTGCCTCTTTCTTGCCTCTACATGTGAAGAACAGGGTGCTTGTGAGCATATTGTGCAGTTTCAAGCAGGTGGCTGGCTTGGAACGGGACCGGTGGGGCAGAGCAATCCTAGCGGCTCGCCCGAGCAGTGGAAGCCGGCGAGGGTGCGCGTTCAGCCGGATGAATGGGGCGCTGTCAGGGCCCCTCTCGTGGAGGATAAAAATCATGCTTTTTCCCTCATTACACATCCCATGCGAGCTTGTAATGATAAAACCTCATCCAAATCACACATTGCAGCTCAATATTCAGTGAGGACAGGGCCTTTTTAAGTCGAAATGTGCAAAAAAGCATCCTATCGCTCTGAAACGGCTGTTTTGCTCTCCACCACATTTACTGTCAGACTGGCCGAATTAGACCGATTCTGCCTCTTTCTTGCCTCTACATGTGAAGAACAGGGTGCTTGTGAGCATATTGTGCAGTTTCACGCAGGTAGCTGGCTTGGAACGGGACCGGTGGGGCAGAGCAATCCTAGCGGCTCGCCCGAGCAGTGGAAGCCGGCGAGGGTGCGCGTTCAGCCGGATGAATGGGGCGCTGTCAGGGCCCCTCTCGTGGAGGATAAAAATCATGCTTTTTCCCTCATTACACATCCCATGCGAGCTTGTAATGATAAAACCTCATCCAAATCACACATTGCAGCTCAATATTCAGTGAGGACAGGGCCTTTTTAAGTCGAAATGTGCAAAAAAGCATCCTATCGCTCTGAAACGGCTGTTTTGCACTCCACCACATTTACTGTCAGACTGGCCGAATTAGACCGATTCTGCCTCTTTCTTGCCTCTACATGTGAAGAACAGGGTGCTTGTGAGCATATTGTGCAGTTTCAAGCAGGTAGCTGGCTTGGAACGGGACCGGTGGGGCAGAGCAATCCTAGCGGCTCGCCCGAGCAGTGGAAGCCGGCGAGGGTGCGCGTTCAGCCGGATGAATGGGGCGCTGTCAGGGCCCCTCTCGTGGAGGATAAAAATCATGCTTTTTCCCTCATTACACATCCCATGCGAGCTTGTAATGATAAAACCTCATCCAAATCACACATTGCAGCTCAATATTCAGTGAGGACAGGGCCTTTTTAAGTCGAAATGTGCAAAAAAGCATCCTATCGCTCTGAAACGGCTGTTTTGCACTCCACCACATTTACTGTCAGACTGGCCGAATTAGACCGATTCTGCCTCTTTCTTGCCTCTACATGTGAAGAACAGGGTGCTTGTGAGCATATTGTGCAGTTTCAAGCAGGTGGCTGGCTTGGAACGGGACCGGTGGGGCAGAGCAATCCTAGCGGCTCGCCCGAGCAGTGGAAACCGGCGAGGGTGCGCGTTCAGCCGGATGAATGGGGCGCTGTCAGGGCCCCTCTCGTGGAGGATAAAAATCATGCTTTTTCCCTCATTACACATCCCATGCGAGCTTGTAATGATAAAACCTCATCCAAATCACACATTGCAGCTCAATATTCAGTGAGGACAGGGCCTTTTTAAGTCGAAATGTGCAAAAAAGCATCCTATCGCTCTGAAACGGCTGTTTTGCACTCCACCACATTTACTGTCAGACTGGCCGAATTAGACCGATTCTGCCTCTTTCTTGCCTCTACATGTGAAGAACAGGGTGCTTGTGAGCATATTGTGCAGTTTCAAGCAGGTAGCTGGCTTGGAACGGGACCGGTGGGGCAGAGCAATCCTAGCGGCTCGCCCGAGCAGTGGAAGCCGGCGAGGGTGCGCGTTCAGCCGGATGAATGGGGCGCTGTCAGGGCCCCTCTCGTGGAGGATAAAAATCATGCTTTTTCCCTCATTACACATCCCATGCGAGCTTGTAATGATAAAACCTCATCCAAATCACACATTGCAGCTCAATATTCAGTGAGGACAGTGCCTTTTTAAGTCGAAATGTGCAAAAAAGCATCCTATCGCTCTGAAACGGCTGTTTTGCACTCCACCACATTTACTGTCAGACTGGCCGAATTATACCGATTCTGCCTCTTTCTTGCCTCTACATGTGAAGAACAGGGTGCTTGTGAGCATATTGTGCAGTTTCAAGCAGGTAGCTGGCTTGGAACGGGACCGGTGGGGCAGAGCAATCCTAGCGGCTCGCCCGAGCAGTGGAAGCCGGCGAGGGTGCGCGTTCAGCCGGATGAATGGGGCGCTGTCAGGGCCCCTCTCGTGGAGGATAAAAATCATGCTTTTTCCCTCATTACACATCCCATGCGAGCTTGTAATGATAAAACCTCATCCAAATCACACATTGCAGCTCAATATTCAGTGAGGACAGGGCCTTTTTAAGTCGAAATGTGCAAAAAAGCATCCTATCGCTCTGAAACGGCTGTTTTGCACTCCACCACATTTACTGTCAGACTGGCCGAATTAGACCGATTCTGCCTCTTTCTTGCCTCTACATGTGAAGAACAGGGTGCTTGTGAGCATATTGTGCAGTTTCAAGCAGGTGGCTGGCTTGGAACGGGACCGGTGGGGCAGAGCAATCCTAGCGGCTCGCCCGAGCAGTGGAAGCCGGCGAGGGTGCGCGTTCAGCCGGATGAATGGGGCGCTGTCAGGGCCCCTCTCGTGGAGGATAAAAATCATGCTTTTTCCCTCATTACACATCCCATGCGAGCTTGTAATGATAAAACCTCATCCAAATCACACATTGCAGCTCAATATTCAGTGAGGACAGGGCCTTTTTAAGTCGAAATGTGCAAAAAAGCATCCTATCGCTCTGAAACGGCTGTTTTGCACTCCACCACATTTACTGTCAGACTGGCCGAATTAGACCGATTCTGCCTCTTTCTTGCCTCTACATGTGAAGAACAGGGTGCTTGTGAGCATATTGTGCAGTTTCAAGCAGGTAGCTGGCTTGGAACGGGACCGGTGGGGCAGAGCAATCCTAGCGGCTCGCCCGAGCAGTGGAAGCCGGCGAGGGTGCGCGTTCAGCCGGATGAATGGGGCGCTGTCAGGGCCCCTCTCGTGGAGGATAAAAATCATGCTTTTTCCCTCATTACACATCCCATGCGAGCTTGTAATGATAAAACCTCATCCAAATCACACATTGCAGCTCAATATTCAGTGAGGACAGGGCCTTTTTAAGTCGAAATGTGCAAAAAAGCATCCTATCGCTCTGAAACGGCTGTTTTGCACTCCACCACATTTACTGTCAGACTGGCCGAATTAGACCGATTCTGCCTCTTTCTTGCCTCTACATGTGAAGAACAGGGTGCTTGTGAGCATATTGTGCAGTTTCAAGCAGGTAGCTGGCTTGGAACGGGACCGGTGGGGCAGAGCAATCCTAGCGGCTCGCCCGAGCAGTGGAAGCCGGCGAGGGTGCGCGTTCAGCCGGATGAATGGGGCGCTGTCAGGGCCCCTCTCGTGGAGGATAAAAATCATGCTTTTTCCCTCATTACACATCCCATGCGAGCTTGTAATGATAAAACCTCATCCAAATCACACATTGCAGCTCAATATTCAGTGAGGACAGGGCCTTTTTAAGTCGAAATGTGCAAAAAAGCATCCTATCGCTCTGAAACGGCTGTTTTGCTCTCCACCACATTTACTGTCAGACTGGCCGAATTAGACCGATTCTGCCTCTTTCTTGCCTCTACATGTGAAGAACAGGGTGCTTGTGAGCATATTGTGCAGTTTCACGCAGGTAGCTGGCTTGGAACGGGACCGGTGGGGCAGAGCAATCCTAGCGGCTCGCCCGAGCAGTGGAAGCCGGCGAGGGTGCGCGTTCAGCCGGATGAATGGGGCGCTGTCAGGGCCCCTCTCGTGGAGGATAAAAATCATGCTTTTTCCCTCATTACACATCCCATGCGAGCTTGTAATGATAAAACCTCATCCAAATCACACATTGCAGCTCAATATTCAGTGAGGACAGGGCCTTTCTAAGTCGAAATGTGCAAAAAAGCATCCTATCGCTCTGAAACGGCTGTTTTGCACTCCACCACATTTACTGTCAGACTGGCCGAATTAGACCGATTCTGCCTCTTTCTTGCCTCTACATGTGAAGAACAGGGTGCTTGTGAGCATATTGTGCAGTTTCAAGCAGGTAGCTGGCTTGGAACGGGACCGGTGGGGCAGAGCAATCCTAGCGGCTCGCCCGAGCAGTGGAAGCCGGCGAGGGTGCGCGTTCAGCCGGATGAATGGGGCGCTGTCAGGGCCCCTCTCGTGGAGGATAAAAATCATGCTTTTTCCCTCATTACACATCCCATGCGAGCTTGTAATGATAAAACCTCATCCAAATCACACATTGCAGCTCAATATTCAGTGAGGACAGGGCCTTTTTAAGTCGAAATGTGCAAAAAAGCATCCTATCGCTCTGAAACGGCTGTTTTGCACTCCACCACATTTACTGTCAGACTGGCCGAATTAGACCGATTCTGCCTCTTTCTTGCCTCTACATGTGAAGAACAGGGTGCTTGTGAGCATATTGTGCAGTTTCAAGCAGGTGGCTGGCTTGGAACGGGACCGGTGGGGCAGAGCAATCCTAGCGGCTCGCCCGAGCAGTGGAAGCCGGCGAGGGTGCGCGTTCAGCCGGATGAATGGGGCGCTGTCAGGGCCCCTCTCGTGGAGGATAAAAATCATGCTTTTTCCCTCATTACACATCCCATGCGAGCTTGTAATGATAAAACCTCATCCAAATCACACATTGCAGCTCAATATTCAGTGAGGACAGGGCCTTTTTAAGTCGAAATGTGCAAAAAAGCATCCTATCGCTCTGAAACGGCTGTTTTGCTCTCCACCACATTTACTGTCAGACTGGCCGAATTAGACCGATTCTGCCTCTTTCTTGCCTCTACATGTGAAGAACAGGGTGCTTGTGAGCATATTGTGCAGTTTCACGCAGGTAGCTGGCTTGGAACGGGACCGGTGGGGCAGAGCAATCCTAGCGGCTCGCCCGAGCAGTGGAAGCCGGCGAGGGTGCGCGTTCAGCCGGATGAATGGGGCGCTGTCAGGGCCCCTCTCGTGGAGGATAAAAATCATGCTTTTTCCCTCATTACACATCCCATGCGAGCTTGTAATGATAAAACCTCATCCAAATCACACATTGCAGCTCAATATTCAGTGAGGACAGGGCCTTTTTAAGTCGAAATGTGCAAAAAAGCATCCTATCGCTCTGAAACGGCTGTTTTGCACTCCACCACATTTACTGTCAGACTGGCCGAATTAGACCGATTCTGCCTCTTTCTTGCCTCTACATGTGAAGAACAGGGTGCTTGTGAGCATATTGTGCAGTTTCAAGCAGGTAGCTGGCTTGGAACGGGACCGGTGGGGCAGAGCAATCCTAGCGGCTCGCCCGAGCAGTGGAAGCCGGCGAGGGTGCGCGTTCAGCCGGATGAATGGGGCGCTGTCAGGGCCCCTCTCGTGGAGGATAAAAATCATGCTTTTTCCCTCATTACACATCCCATGCGAGCTTGTAATGATAAAACCTCATCCAAATCACACATTGCAGCTCAATATTCAGTGAGGACAGGGCCTTTTTAAGTCGAAATGTGCAAAAAAGCATCCTATCGCTCTGAAACGGCTGTTTTGCACTCCACCACATTTACTGTCAGACTGGCCGAATTAGACCGATTCTGCCTCTTTCTTGCCTCTACATGTGAAGAACAGGGTGCTTGTGAGCATATTGTGCAGTTTCAAGCAGGTGGCTGGCTTGGAACGGGACCGGTGGGGCAGAGCAATCCTAGCGGCTCGCCCGAGCAGTGGAAGCCGGCGAGGGTGCGCGTTCAGCCGGATGAATGGGGCGCTGTCAGGGCCCCTCTCGTGGAGGATAAAAATCATGCTTTTTCCCTCATTACACATCCCATGCGAGCTTGTAATGATAAAACCTCATCCAAATCACACATTGCAGCTCAATATTCAGTGAGGACAGGGCCTTTTTAAGTCGAAATGTGCAAAAAAGCATCCTATCGCTCTGAAACGGCTGTTTTGCACTCCACCACATTTACTGTCAGACTGGCCGAATTAGACCGATTCTGCCTCTTTCTTGCCTCTACATGTGAAGAACAGGGTGCTTGTGAGCATATTGTGCAGTTTCAAGCAGGTAGCTGGCTTGGAACGGGACCGGTGGGGCAGAGCAATCCTAGCGGCTCGCCCGAGCAGTGGAAGCCGGCGAGGGTGCGCGTTCAGCCGGATGAATGGGGCGCTGTCAGGGCCCCTCTCGTGGAGGATAAAAATCATGCTTTTTCCCTCATTACACATCCCATGCGAGCTTGTAATGATAAAACCTCATCCAAATCACACATTGCAGCTCAATATTCAGTGAGGACAGGGCCTTTTTAAGTCGAAATGTGCAAAAAAGCATCCTATCGCTCTGAAACGGCTGTTTTGCTCTCCACCACATTTACTGTCAGACTGGCCGAATTAGACCGATTCTGCCTCTTTCTTGCCTCTACATGTGAAGAACAGGGTGCTTGTGAGCATATTGTGCAGTTTCACGCAGGTAGCTGGCTTGGAACGGGACCGGTGGGGCAGAGCAATCCTAGCGGCTCGCCCGAGCAGTGGAAGCCGGCGAGGGTGCGCGTTCAGCCGGATGAATGGGGCGCTGTCAGGGCCCCTCTCGTGGAGGATAAAAATCATGCTTTTTCCCTCATTACACATCCCATGCGAGCTTGTAATGATAAAACCTCATCCAAATCACACATTGCAGCTCAATATTCAGTGAGGACAGGGCCTTTTTAAGTCGAAATGTGCAAAAAAGCATCCTATCGCTCTGAAACGGCTGTTTTGCACTCCACCACATTTACTGTCAGACTGGCCGAATTAGACCGATTCTGCCTCTTTCTTGCCTCTACATGTGAAGAACAGGGTGCTTGTGAGCATATTGTGCAGTTTCAAGCAGGTAGCTGGCTTGGAACGGGACCGGTGGGGCAGAGCAATCCTAGCGGCTCGCCCGAGCAGTGGAAGCCGGCGAGGGTGCGCGTTCAGCCGGATGAATGGGGCGCTGTCAGGGCCCCTCTCGTGGAGGATAAAAATCATGCTTTTTCCCTCATTACACATCCCATGCGAGCTTGTAATGATAAAACCTCATCCAAATCACACATTGCAGCTCAATATTCAGTGAGGACAGGGCCTTTTTAAGTCGAAATGTGCAAAAAAGCATCCTATCGCTCTGAAACGGCTGTTTTGCACTCCACCACATTTACTGTCAGACTGGCCGAATTAGACCGATTCTGCCTCTTTCTTGCCTCTACATGTGAAGAACAGGGTGCTTGTGAGCATATTGTGCAGTTTCAAGCAGGTGGCTGGCTTGGAACGGGACCGGTGGGGCAGAGCAATCCTAGCGGCTCGCCCGAGCAGTGGAAGCCGGCGAGGGTGCGCGTTCAGCCGGATGAATGGGGCGCTGTCAGGGCCCCTCTCGTGGAGGATAAAAATCATGCTTTTTCCCTCATTACACATCCCATGCGAGCTTGTAATGATAAAACCTCATCCAAATCACACATTGCAGCTCAATATTCAGTGAGGACAGGGCCTTTTTAAGTCGAAATGTGCAAAAAAGCATCCTATCGCTCTGAAACGGCTGTTTTGCACTCCACCACATTTACTGTCAGACTGGCCGAATTAGACCGATTCTGCCTCTTTCTTGCCTCTACATGTGAAGAACAGGGTGCTTGTGAGCATATTGTGCAGTTTCAAGCAGGTAGCTGGCTTGGAACGGGACCGGTGGGGCAGAGCAATCCTAGCGGCTCGCCCGAGCAGTGGAAGCCGGCGAGGGTGCGCGTTCAGCCGGATGAATGGGGCGCTGTCAGGGCCCCTCTCGTGGAGGATAAAAATCATGCTTTTTCCCTCATTACACATCCCATGCGAGCTTGTAATGATAAAACCTCATCCAAATCACACATTGCAGCTCAATATTCAGTGAGGACAGGGCCTTTTTAAGTCGAAATGTGCAAAAAAGCATCCTATCGCTCTTAAACGGCTGTTTTGCACTCCACCACATTTACTGTCAGACTGGCCGAATTAGACCGATTCTGCCTCTTTCTTGCCTCTACATGTGAAGAACAGGGTGCTTGTGAGCATATTGTGCAGTTTCACGCAGGTAGCTGGCTTGGAACGGGACCGGTGGGGCAGAGCAATCCTAGCGGCTCGCCCGAGCAGTGGAAGCCGGCGAGGGTGCGCGTTCAGCCGGATGAATGGGGCGCTGTCAGGGCCCCTCTCGTGGAGGATAAAAATCATGCTTTTTCCCTCATTACACATCCCATGCGAGCTTGTAATGATAAAACCTCATCCAAATCACACATTGCAGCTCAATATTCAGTGAGGACAGTGCCTTTTTAAGTCGAAATGTGCAAAAAAGCATCCTATCGCTCTGAAACGGCTGTTTTGCACTCCACCACATTTACTGTCAGACTGGCCGAATTAGACCGATTCTGCCTCTTTCTTGCCTCTACATGTGAAGAACAGGGTGCTTGTGAGCATATTGTGCAGTTTCAAGCAGGTAGCTGGCTTGGAACGGGACCGGTGGGGCAGAGCAATCCTAGCGGCTCGCCCGAGCAGTGGAAGCCGGCGAGGGTGCGCGTTCAGCCGGATGAATGGGGCGCTGTCAGGGCCCCTCTCGTGGAGGATAAAAATCATGCTTTTTCCCTCATTACACATCCCATGCGAGCTTGTAATGATAAAACCTCATCCAAATCACACATTGCAGCTCAATATTCAGTGAGGACAGGGCCTTTTTAAGTCGAAATGTGCAAAAAAGCATCCTATCGCTCTGAAACGGCTGTTTTGCACTCCACCACATTTACTGTCAGACTGGCCGAATTAGACCGATTCTGCCTCTTTCTTGCCTCTACATGTGAAGAACAGGGTGCTTGTGAGCATATTGTGCAGTTTCAAGCAGGTGGCTGGCTTGGAACGGGACCGGTGGGGCAGAGCAATCCTAGCGGCTCGCCCGAGCAGTGGAAGCCGGCGAGGGTGCGCGTTCAGCCGGATGAATGGGGCGCTGTCAGGGCCCCTCTCGTGGAGGATAAAAATCATGCTTTTTCCCTCATTACACATCCCATGCGAGCTTGTAATGATAAAACCTCATCCAAATCACACATTGCAGCTCAATATTCAGTGAGGACAGGGCCTTTTTAAGTCGAAATGTGCAAAAAAGCATCCTATCGCTCTGAAACGGCTGTTTTGCACTCCACCACATTTACTGTCAGACTGGCCGAATTAGACCGATTCTGCCTCTTTCTTGCCTCTACATGTGAAGAACAGGGTGCTTGTGAGCATATTGTGCAGTTTCAAGCAGGTGGCTGGCTTGGAACGGGACCGGTGGGGCAGAGCAATCCTAGCGGCTCGCCCGAGCAGTGGAAGCCGGCGAGGGTGCGCGTTCAGCCGGATGAATGGGGCGCTGTCAGGGCCCCTCTCGTGGAGGATAAAAATCATGCTTTTTCCCTCATTACACATCCCATGCGAGCTTGTAATGATAAAACCTCATCCAAATCACACATTGCAGCTCAATATTCAGTGAGGACAGGGCCTTTTTAAGTCGAAATGTGCAAAAAAGCATCCTATCGCTCTGAAACGGCTGTTTTGCACTCCACCACATTTACTGTCAGACTGGCCGAATTAGACCGATTCTGCCTCTTTCTTGCCTCTACATGTGAAGAACAGGGTGCTTGTGAGCATATTGTGCAGTTTCAAGCAGGTAGCTGGCTTGGAACGGGACCGGTGGGGCAGAGCAATCCTAGCGGCTCGCCCGAGCAGTGGAAGCCGGCGAGGGTGCGCGTTCAGCCGGATGAATGGGGCGCTGTCAGGGCCCCTCTCGTGGAGGATAAAAATCATGCTTTTTCCCTCATTACACATCCCATGCGAGCTTGTAATGATAAAACCTCATCCAAATCACACATTGCAGCTCAATATTCAGTGAGGACAGGGCCTTTTTAAGTCGAAATGTGCAAAAAAGCATCCTATCGCTCTGAAACGGCTGTTTTGCACTCCACCACATTTACTGTCAGACTGGCCGAATTAGACCGATTCTGCCTCTTTCTTGCCTCTACATGTGAAGAACAGGGTGCTTGTGAGCATATTGTGCAGTTTCACGCAGGTAGCTGGCTTGGAACGGGACCGGTGGGGCAGAGCAATCCTAGCGGCTCGCCCGAGCAGTGGAAGCCGGCGAGGGTGCGCGTTCAGCCGGATGAATGGGGCGCTGTCAGGGCCCCTCTCGTGGAGGATAAAAATCATGCTTTTTCCCTCATTACACATCCCATGCGAGCTTGTAATGATAAAACCTCATCCAAATCACACATTGCAGCTCAATATTCAGTGAGGACAGGGCCTTTTTAAGTCGAAATGTGCAAAAAAGCATCCTATCGCTCTGAAACGGCTGTTTTGCACTCCACCACATTTACTGTCAGACTGGCCGAATTAGACCGATTCTGCCTCTTTCTTGCCTCTACATGTGAAGAACAGGGTGCTTGTGAGCATATTGTGCAGTTTCAAGCAGGTAGCTGGCTTGGAACGGGACCGGTGGGGCAGAGCAATCCTAGCGGCTCGCCCGAGCAGTGGAAGCCGGCGAGGGTGCGCGTTCAGCCGGATGAATGGGGCGCTGTCAGGGCCCCTCTCGTGGAGGATAAAAATCATGCTTTTTCCCTCATTACACATCCCATGCGAGCTTGTAATGATAAAACCTCATCCAAATCACACATTGCAGCTCAATATTCAGTGAGGACAGGGCCTTTTTAAGTCGAAATGTGCAAAAAAGCATCCTATCGCTCTGAAACGGCTGTTTTGCACTCCACCACATTTACTGTCAGACTGGCCGAATTAGACCGATTCTGCCTCTTTCTTGCCTCTACATGTGAAGAACAGGGTGCTTGTGAGCATATTGTGCAGTTTCAAGCAGGTGGCTGGCTTGGAACGGGACCGGTGGGGCAGAGCAATCCTCGCGGCTCGCCCGAGCAGTGGAAGCCGGCGAGGGTGCGCGTTCAGCCGGATGAATGGGGCGCTGTCAGGGCCCCTCTCGTGGAGGATAAAAATCATGCTTTTTCCCTCATTACACATCCCATGCGAGCTTGTAATGATAAAACCTCATCCAAATCACACATTGCAGCTCAATATTCAGTGAGGACAGGGCCTTTTTAAGTCGAAATGTGCAAAAAAGCATCCTATCGCTCTGAAACGGCTGTTTTGCACTCCACCACATTTACTGTCAGACTGGCCGAATTAGACCGATTCTGCCTCTTTCTTGCCTCTACATGTGAAGAACAGGGTGCTTGTGAGCATATTGTGCAGTTTCAAGCAGGTGGCTGGCTTGGAACGGGACCGGTGGGGCAGAGCAATCCTAGCGGCTCGCCCGAGCAGTGGAAGCCGGCGAGGGTGCGCGTTCAGCCGGATGAATGGGGCGCTGTCAGGGCCCCTCTCGTGGAGGATAAAAATCATGCTTTTTCCCTCATTACACATCCCATGCGAGCTTGTAATGATAAAACCTCATCCAAATCACACATTGCAGCTCAATATTCAGTGAGGACAGGGCCTTTTTAAGTCGAAATGTGCAAAAAAGCATCCTATCGCTCTGAAACGGCTGTTTTGCACTCCACCACATTTACTGTCAGACTGGCCGAATTAGACCGATTCTGCCTCTTTCTTGCCTCTACATGTGAAGAACAGGGTGCTTGTGAGCATATTGTGCAGTTTCACGCAGGTAGCTGGCTTGGAACGGGACCGGTGGGGCAGAGCAATCCTAGCGGCTCGCCCGAGCAGTGGAAGCCGGCGAGGGTGCGCGTTCAGCCGGATGAATGGGGCGCTGTCAGGGCCCCTCTCGTGGAGGATAAAAATCATGCTTTTTCCCTCATTACACATCCCATGCGAGCTTGTAATGATAAAACCTCATCCAAATCACACATTGCAGCTCAATATTCAGTGAGGACAGGGCCTTTTTAAGTCGAAATGTGCAAAAAAGCATCCTATCGCTCTGAAACGGCTGTTTTGCACTCCACCACATTTACTGTCAGACTGGCCGAATTAGACCGATTCTGCCTCTTTCTTGCCTCTACATGTGAAGAACAGGGTGCTTGTGAGCATATTGTGCAGTTTCACGCAGGTAGCTGGCTTGGAACGGGACCGGTGGGGCAGAGCAATCCTAGCGGCTCGCCCGAGCAGTGGAAGCCGGCGAGGGTGCGCGTTCAGCCGGATGAATGGGGCGCCGTCAGGGCCCCTCTCGTGGAGGATAAAAATCATGCTTTTTCCCTCATTACACATCCCATGCGAGCTTGTAATGATAAAACCTCATCCAAATCACACATTGCAGCTCAATATTCAGTGAGGACAGGGCCTTTTTAAGTCGAAATGTGCAAAAAAGCATCCTATCGCTCTGAAACGGCTGTTTTGCTCTCCACCACATTTACTGTCAGACTGGCCGAATTAGACCGATTCTGCCTCTTTCTTGCCTCTGCATGTGAAGAACAGGGTGCTTGTGAGCATATTGTGCAGTTTCACGCAGGTAGCTGGCTTGGAACGGGACCGGTGGGGCAGAGCAATCCTAGCGGCTCGCCCGAGCAGTGGAAGCCGGCGAGGGTGCGCGTTCAGCCGGATGAATGGGGCGCTGTCAGGGCCCCTCTCGTGGAGGATAAAAATCATGCTTTTTCCCTCATTACACATCCCATGCGAGCTTGTAATGATAAAACCTCATCCAAATCACACATTGCAGCTCAATATTCAGTGAGGACAGGGCCTTTTTAAGTCGAAATGTGCAAAAAAGCATCCTATCGCTCTGAAACGGCTGTTTTGCACTCCACCACATTTACTGTCAGACTGGCCGAATTAGACCGATTCTGCCTCTTTCTTGCCTCTACATGTGAAGAACAGGGTGCTTGTGAGCATATTGTGCAGTTTCAAGCAGGTGGCTGGCTTGGAACGGGACCGGTGGGGCAGAGCAATCCTAGCGGCTCGCCCGAGCAGTGGAAGCCGGCGAGGGTGCGCGTTCAGCCGGATGAATGGGGCGCTGTCAGGGCCCCTCTCGTGGAGGATAAAAATCATGCTTTTTCCCTCATTACACATGCCATGCGAGCTTGTAATGATAAAACCTCATCCAAATCACACATTGCAGCTCAATATTCAGTGAGGACAGGGCCTTTTTAAGTCGAAATGTGCAAAAAAGCATCCTATCGCTCTGAAACGGCTGTTTTGCACTCCACCACATTTACTGTCAGACTGGCCGAATTAGACCGATTCTGCCTCTTTCTTGCCTCTACATGTGAAGAACAGGGTGCTTGTGAGCATATTGTGCAGTTTCAAGCAGGTGGCTGGCTTGGAACGGGACCGGTGGGGCAGAGCAATCCTAGCGGCTCGCCCGAGCAGTGGAAGCCGGCGAGGGTGCGCGTTCAGCCGGATGAATGGGGCGCTGTCAGGGCCCCTCTCGTGGAGGATAAAAATCATGCTTTTTCCCTCATTACACATGCCATGCGAGCTTGTAATGATAAAACCTCATCCAAATCACACATTGCAGCTCAATATTCAGTGAGGACAGGGCCTTTTTAAGTCGAAATGTGCAAAAAAGCATCCTATCGCTCTGAAACGGCTGTTTTGCACTCCACCACATTTACTGTCAGACTGGCCGAATTAGACCGATTCTGCCTCTTTCTTGCCTCTACATGTGAAGAACAGGGTGCTTGTGAGCATATTGTGCAGTTTCAAGCAGGTAGCTGGCTTGGAACGGGACCGGTGGGGCAGAGCAATCCTAGCGGCTCGCCCGAGCAGTGGAAGCCGGCGAGGGTGCGCGTTCAGCCGGATGAATGGGGCGCTGTCAGGGCCCCTCTCGTGGAAGATAAAAATCATGCTTTTTCCCTCATTACACATCCCATGCGAGCTTGTAATGATAAAACCTCATCCAAATCACACATTGCAGCTCAATATTCAGTGAGGACAGGGCCTTTTTAAGTCGAAATGTGCAAAAAAGCATCCTATCGCTCTGAAACGGCTGTTTTGCACTCCACCACATTTACTGTCAGACTGGCCGAATTAGACCGATTCTGCCTCTTTCTTGCCTCTACATGTGAAGAACAGGGTGCTTGTGAGCATATTGTGCAGTTTCAAGCAGGTGACTGGCTTGGAACGGGACCGGTGGGGCAGAGCAATCCTAGCGGCTCGCCCGAGCAGTGGAAGCCGGCGAGGGTGCGCGTTCAGCCGGATGAATGGGGCGCTGTCAGGGCCCCTCTCGTGGAGGATAAAAATCATGCTTTTTCCCTCATTACACATCCCATGCGAGCTTGTAATGATAAAACCTCATCCAAATCACACATTGCAGCTCAATATTCAGTGAGGACAGGGCCTTTTTAAGTCGAAATGTGCAAAAAAGCATCCTATCGCTCTGAAACGGCTGTTTTGCACTCCACCACATTTACTGTCAGACTGGCCGAATTAGACCGATTCTGCCTCTTTCTTGCCTCTACATGTGAAGAACAGGGTGCTTGTGAGCATATTGTGCAGTTTCACGCAGGTAGCTGGCTTGGAACGGGACCGGTGGGGCAGAGCAATCCTAGCGGCTCGCCCGAGCAGTGGAAGCCGGCGAGGGTGCGCGTTCAGCCGGATGAATGGGGCGCCGTCAGGGCCCCTCTCGTGGAGGATAAAAATCATGCTTTTTCCCTCATTACACATCCCATGCGAGCTTGTAATGATAAAACCTCATCCAAATCACACATTGCAGCTCAATATTCAGTGAGGACAGGGCCTTTTTAAGTCGAAATGTGCAAAAAAGCATCCTATCGCTCTGAAACGGCTGTTTTGCTCTCCACCACATTTACTGTCAGACTGGCCGAATTAGACCGATTCTGCCTCTTTCTTGCCTCTGCATGTGAAGAACAGGGTGCTTGTGAGCATATTGTGCAGTTTCACGCAGGTAGCTGGCTTGGAACGGGACCGGTGGGGCAGAGCAATCCTAGCGGCTCGCCCGAGCAGTGGAAGCCGGCGAGGGTGCGCGTTCAGCCGGATGAATGGGGCGCTGTCAGGGCCCCTCTCGTGGAGGATAAAAATCATGCTTTTTCCCTCATTACACATCCCATGCGAGCTTGTAATGATAAAACCTCATCCAAATCACACATTGCAGCTCAATATTCAGTGAGGACAGGGCCTTTTTAAGTCGAAATGTGCAAAAAAGCATCCTATCGCTCTGAAACGGCTGTTTTGCACTCCACCACATTTACTGTCAGACTGGCCGAATTAGACCGATTCTGCCTCTTTCTTGCCTCTACATGTGAAGAACAGGGTGCTTGTGAGCATATTGTGCAGTTTCAAGCAGGTGGCTGGCTTGGAACGGGACCGGTGGGGCAGAGCAATCCTAGCGGCTCGCCCGAGCAGTGGAAGCCGGCGAGGGTGCGCGTTCAGCCGGATGAATGGGGCGCTGTCAGGGCCCCTCTCGTGGAGGATAAAAATCATGCTTTTTCCCTCATTACACATGCCATGCGAGCTTGTAATGATAAAACCTCATCCAAATCACACATTGCAGCTCAATATTCAGTGAGGACAGGGCCTTTTTAAGTCGAAATGTGCAAAAAAGCATCCTATCGCTCTGAAACGGCTGTTTTGCACTCCACCACATTTACTGTCAGACTGGCCGAATTAGACCGATTCTGCCTCTTTCTTGCCTCTACATGTGAAGAACAGGGTGCTTGTGAGCATATTGTGCAGTTTCAAGCAGGTGGCTGGCTTGGAACGGGACCGGTGGGGCAGAGCAATCCTAGCGGCTCGCCCGAGCAGTGGAAGCCGGCGAGGGTGCGCGTTCAGCCGGATGAATGGGGCGCTGTCAGGGCCCCTCTCGTGGAGGATAAAAATCATGCTTTTTCCCTCATTACACATGCCATGCGAGCTTGTAATGATAAAACCTCATCCAAATCACACATTGCAGCTCAATATTCAGTGAGGACAGGGCCTTTTTAAGTCGAAATGTGCAAAAAAGCATCCTATCGCTCTGAAACGGCTGTTTTGCACTCCACCACATTTACTGTCAGACTGGCCGAATTAGACCGATTCTGCCTCTTTCTTGCCTCTACATGTGAAGAACAGGGTGCTTGTGAGCATATTGTGCAGTTTCAAGCAGGTAGCTGGCTTGGAACGGGACCGGTGGGGCAGAGCAATCCTAGCGGCTCGCCCGAGCAGTGGAAGCCGGCGAGGGTGCGCGTTCAGCCGGATGAATGGGGCGCTGTCAGGGCCCCTCTCGTGGAAGATAAAAATCATGCTTTTTCCCTCATTACACATCCCATGCGAGCTTGTAATGATAAAACCTCATCCAAATCACACATTGCAGCTCAATATTCAGTGAGGACAGGGCCTTTTTAAGTCGAAATGTGCAAAAAAGCATCCTATCGCTCTGAAACGGCTGTTTTGCACTCCACCACATTTACTGTCAGACTGGCCGAATTAGACCGATTCTGCCTCTTTCTTGCCTCTACATGTGAAGAACAGGGTGCTTGTGAGCATATTGTGCAGTTTCAAGCAGGTGACTGGCTTGGAACGGGACCGGTGGGGCAGAGCAATCCTAGCGGCTCGCCCGAGCAGTGGAAGCCGGCGAGGGTGCGCGTTCAGCCGGATGAATGGGGCGCTGTCAGGGCCCCTCTCGTGGAGGATAAAAATCATGCTTTTTCCCTCATTACACATCCCATGCGAGCTTGTAATGATAAAACCTCATCCAAATCACACATTGCAGCTCAATATTCAGTGAGGACAGGGCCTTTTTAAGTCGAAATGTGCAAAAAAGCATCCTATCGCTCTGAAACGGCTGTTTTGCACTCCACCACATTTACTGTCAGACTGGCCGAATTAGACCGATTCTGCCTCTTTCTTGCCTCTACATGTGAAGAACAGGGTGCTTGTGAGCATATTGTGCAGTTTCACGCAGGTAGCTGGCTTGGAACGGGACCGGTGGGGCAGAGCAATCCTAGCGGCTCGCCCGAGCAGTGGAAGCCGGCGAGGGTGCGCGTTCAGCCGGATGAATGGGGCGCCGTCAGGGCCCCTCTCGTGGAGGATAAAAATCATGCTTTTTCCCTCATTACACATGCCATGCGAGCTTGTAATGATAAAACCTCATCCAAATCACACATTGCAGCTCAATATTCAGTGAGGACAGGGCCTTTTTAAGTCGAAATGTGCAAAAAAGCATCCTATCGCTCTGAAACGGCTGTTTTGCACTCCACCACATTTACTGTCAGACTGGCCGAATTAGACCGATTCTGCCTCTTTCTTGCCTCTACATGTGAAGAACAGGGTGCTTGTGAGCATATTGTGCAGTTTCAAGCAGGTGGCTGGCTTGGAACGGGACCGGTGGGGCAGAGCAATCCTAGCGGCTCGCCCGAGCAGTGGAAGCCGGCGAGGGTGCGCGTTCAGCCGGATGAATGGGGCGCTGTCAGGGCCCCTCTCGTGGAGGATAAAAATCATGCTTTTTCCCTCATTACACATGCCATGCGAGCTTGTAATGATAAAACCTCATCCAAATCACACATTGCAGCTCAATATTCAGTGAGGACAGGGCCTTTTTAAGTCGAAATGTGCAAAAAAGCATCCTATCGCTCTGAAACGGCTGTTTTGCACTCCACCACATTTACTGTCAGACTGGCCGAATTAGACCGATTCTGCCTCTTTCTTGCCTCTACATGTGAAGAACAGGGTGCTTGTGAGCATATTGTGCAGTTTCAAGCAGGTAGCTGGCTTGGAACGGGACCGGTGGGGCAGAGCAATCCTAGCGGCTCGCCCGAGCAGTGGAAGCCGGCGAGGGTGCGCGTTCAGCCGGATGAATGGGGCGCTGTCAGGGCCCCTCTCGTGGAAGGATAAAAATCATGCTTTTTCCCTCATTACACATCCCATGCGAGCTTGTAATGATAAAACCTCATCCAAATCACACATTGCAGCTCAATATTCAGTGAGGACAGGGCCTTTTTAAGTCGAAATGTGCAAAAAAGCATCCTATCGCTCTGAAACGGCTGTTTTGCTCTCCACCACATTTACTGTCAGACTGGCCGAATTAGACCGATTCTGCCTCTTTCTTGCCTCTACATGTGAAGAACAGGGTGCTTGTGAGCATATTGTGCAGTTTCACGCAGGTAGCTGGCTTGGAACGGGACCGGTGGGGCAGAGCAATCCTAGCGGCTCGCCCGAGCAGTGGAAGCCGGCGAGGGTGCGCGTTCAGCCGGATGAATGGGGCGCTGTCAGGGCCCCTCTCGTGGAGGATAAAAATCATGCTTTTTCCCTCATTACACATCCCATGCGAGCTTGTAATGATAAAACCTCATCCAAATCACACATTGCAGCTCAATATTCAGTGAGGACAGGGCCTTTTTAAGTCGAAATGTGCAAAAAAGCATCCTATCGCTCTGAAACGGCTGTTTTGCACTCCACCACATTTACTGTCAGACTGGCCGAATTAGACCGATTCTGCCTCTTTCTTGCCTCTACATGTGAAGAACAGGGTGCTTGTGAGCATATTGTGCAGTTTCAAGCAGGTAGCTGGCTTGGAACGGGACCGGTGGGGCAGAGCAATCCTAGCGGCTCGCCCGAGCAGTGGAAGCCGGCGAGGGTGCGCGTTCAGCCGGATGAATGGGGCGCTGTCAGGGCCCCTCTCGTGGAGGATAAAAATCATGCTTTTTCCCTCATTACACATCCCATGCGAGCTTGTAATGATAAAACCTCATCCAAATCACACATTGCAGCTCAATATTCAGTGAGGACAGGGCCTTTTTAAGTCGAAATGTGCAAAAAAGCATCCTATCGCTCTGAAACGGCTGTTTTGCACTCCACCACATTTACTGTCAGACTGGCCGAATTAGACCGATTCTGCCTCTTTCTTGCCTCTACATGTGAAGAACAGGGTGCTTGTGAGCATATTGTGCAGTTTCAAGCAGGTGGCTGGCTTGGAACGGGACCGGTGGGGCAGAGCAATCCTAGCGGCTCGCCCGAGCAGTGGAAGCCGGCGAGGGTGCGCGTTCAGCCGGATGAATGGGGCGCTGTCAGGGCCCCTCTCGTGGAGGATAAAAATCATGCTTTTTCCCTCATTACACATCCCATGCGAGCTTGTAATGATAAAACCTCATCCAAATCACACATTGCAGCTCAATATTCAGTGAGGACAGGGCCTTTTTAAGTCGAAATGTGCAAAAAAGCATCCTATCGCTCTGAAACGGCTGTTTTGCTCTCCACCACATTTACTGTCAGACTGGCCGAATTAGACCGATTCTGCCTCTTTCTTGCCTCTGCATGTGAAGAACAGGGTGCTTGTGAGCATATTGTGCAGTTTCACGCAGGTAGCTGCCTTGGAACGGGACCGGTGGGGCAGAGCAATCCTAGCGGCTCGCCCGAGCAGTGGAAGCCGGCGAGGGTGCGCGTTCAGCCGGATGAATGGGGCGCTGTCAGGGCCCCTCTCGTGGAGGATAAAAATCATGCTTTTTCCCTCATTACACATCCCATGCGAGCTTGTAATGATAAAACCTCATCCAAATCACACATTGCAGCTCAATATTCAGTGAGGACAGGGCCTTTTTAAGTCGAAATGTGCAAAAAAGCATCCTATCGCTCTGAAACGGCTGTTTTGCACTCCACCACATTTACTGTCAGACTGGCCGAATTAGACCGATTCTGCCTCTTTCTTGCCTCTACATGTGAAGAACAGGGTGCTTGTGAGCATATTGTGCAGTTTCACGCAGGTAGCTGGCTTGGAACGGGACCGGTGGGGCAGAGCAATCCTAGCGGCTCGCCCGAGCAGTGGAAGCCGGCGAGGGTGCGCGTTCAGCCGGATGAATGGGGCGCCGTCAGGGCCCCTCTCGTGGAGGATAAAAATCATGCTTTTTCCCTCATTACACATCCCATGCGAGCTTGTAATGATAAAACCTCATCCAAATCACACATTGCAGCTCAATATTCAGTGAGGACAGGGCCTTTTTAAGTCGAAATGTGCAAAAAAGCATCCTATCGCTCTGAAACGGCTGTTTTGCTCTCCACCACATTTACTGTCAGACTGGCCGAATTAGACCGATTCTGCCTCTTTCTTGCCTCTGCATGTGAAGAACAGGGTGCTTGTGAGCATATTGTGCAGTTTCACGCAGGTAGCTGGCTTGGAACGGGACCGGTGGGGCAGAGCAATCCTAGCGGCTCGCCCGAGCAGTGGAAGCCGGCGAGGGTGCGCGTTCAGCCGGATGAATGGGGCGCTGTCAGGGCCCCTCTCGTGGAGGATAAAAATCATGCTTTTTCCCTCATTACACATCCCATGCGAGCTTGTAATGATAAAACCTCATCCAAATCACACATTGCAGCTCAATATTCAGTGAGGACAGGGCCTTTTTAAGTCGAAATGTGCAGAAAAGCATCCTATCGCTCTGAAACGGCTGTTTTGCACTCCACCACATTTACTGTCAGACTGGCCGAATTAGACCGATTCTGCCTCTTTCTTGCCTCTACATGTGAAGAACAGGGTGCTTGTGAGCATATTGTGCAGTTTCAAGCAGGTGGCTGGCTTGGAACGGGACCGGTGGGGCAGAGCAATCCTCGCGGCTCGCCCGAGCAGTGGAAGCCGGCGAGGGTGCGCGTTCAGCCGGATGAATGGGGCGCTGTCAGGGCCCCTCTCGTGGAGGATAAAAATCATGCTTTTTCCCTCATTACACATCCCATGCGAGCTTGTAATGATAAAACCTCATCCAAATCACACATTGCAGCTCAATATTCAGTGAGGACAGGGCCTTTTTAAGTCGAAATGTGCAAAAAAGCATCCTATCGCTCTGAAACGGCTGTTTTGCACTCCACCACATTTACTGTCAGACTGGCCGAATTAGACCGATTCTGCCTCTTTCTTGCCTCTACATGTGAAGAACAGGGTGCTTGTGAGCATATTGTGCAGTTTCAAGCAGGTGGCTGGCTTGGAACGGGACCGGTGGGGCAGAGCAATCCTAGCGGCTCGCCCGAGCAGTGGAAGCCGGCGAGGGTGCGCGTTCAGCCGGATGAATGGGGCGCTGTCAGGGCCCCTCTCGTGGAGGATAAAAATCATGCTTTTTCCCTCATTACACATGCCATGCGAGCTTGTAATGATAAAACCTCATCCAAATCACACATTGCAGCTCAATATTCAGTGAGGACAGGGCCTTTTTAAGTCGAAATGTGCAAAAAAGCATCCTATCGCTCTGAAACGGCTGTTTTGCACTCCACCACATTTACTGTCAGACTGGCCGAATTAGACCGATTCTGCCTCTTTCTTGCCTCTACATGTGAAGAACAGGGTGCTTGTGAGCATATTGTGCAGTTTCAAGCAGGTAGCTGGCTTGGAACGGGACCGGTGGGGCAGAGCAATCCTAGCGGCTCGCCCGAGCAGTGGAAGCCGGCGAGGGTGCGCGTTCAGCCGGATGAATGGGGCGCTGTCAGGGCCCCTCTCGTGGAGGATAAAAATCATGCTTTTTCCCTCATTACACATCCCATGCGAGCTTGTAATGATAAAACCTCATCCAAATCACACATTGCAGCTCAATATTCAGTGAGGACAGGGCCTTTTTAAGTCGAAATGTGCAAAAAAGCATCCTATCGCTCTGAAACGGCTGTTTTGCACTCCACCACATTTACTGTCAGACTGGCCGAATTAGACCGATTCTGCCTCTTTCTTGCCTCTACATGTGAAGAACAGGGTGCTTGTGAGCATATTGTGCAGTTTCACGCAGGTAGCTGGCTTGGAACGGGACCGGTGGGGCAGAGCAATCCTAGCGGCTCGCCCGAGCAGTGGAAGCCGGCGAGGGTGCGCGTTCAGCCGGATGAATGGGGCGCTGTCAGGGCCCCTCTCGTGGAGGATAAAAATCATGCTTTTTCCCTCATTACACATCCCATGCGAGCTTGTAATGATAAAACCTCATCCAAATCACACATTGCAGCTCAATATTCAGTGAGGACAGGGCCTTTTTAAGTCGAAATGTGCAAAAATGCATCCTATCGCTCTGAAACGGCTGTTTTGCACTCCACCACATTTACTGTCAGACTGGCCGAATTAGACCGATTCTGCCTCTTTCTTGCCTCTGCATGTGAAGAACAGGGTGCTTGTGAGCATATTGTGCAGTTTCACGCAGGTAGCTGGCTTGGAACGGGACCGGTGGGGCAGAGCAATCCTAGCGGCTCGCCCGAGCAGTGGAAGCCGGCGAGGGTGCGCGTTCAGCCGGATGAATGGGGCGCTGTCAGGGCCCCTCTCGTGGAGGATAAAAATCATGCTTTTTCCCTCATTACACATCCCATTCGAGCTTGTAATGATAAAACCTCATCCAAATCACACATTGCAGCTCAATATTCAGTGAGGACAGGGCCTTTTTAAGTCGAAATGTGCAAAAATGCATCCTATCGCTCTGAAACGGCTGTTTTGCTCTCCACCACATTTACTGTCAGACTGGCCGAATTAGACCGATTCTGCCTCTTTCTTGCCTCTACATGTGAAGAACAGGGTGCTTGTGAGCATATTGTGCAGTTTCACGCAGGTAGCTGCCTTGGAACGGGACCGGTGGGGCAGAGCAATCTTAGCGGCTCGCCCGAGCAGTGGAAGCCGGCGAGGGTGCGCGTTCAGCCGTATGAATGGGGCGCTGTCAGGGCCCCTCTCGTGGAGGATAAAAATCATGCTTTTTCCCTCATTACACATGCCATGCGAGCTTGTAATGATAAAACCTCATCCAAATCACACATTGCAGCTCAATATTCAGTGAGGACAGGGCCTTTTTAAGTCGAAATGTGCAAAAAAGCATCCTATCGCTCTGAAACGGCTGTTTTGCACTCCACCACATTTACTGTCAGACTGGCCGAATTAGACCGATTCTGCCTCTTTCTTGCCTCTACATGTGAAGAACAGGGTGCTTGTGAGCATATTGTGCAGTTTCAAGCAGGTAGCTGGCTTGGAACGGGACCGGTGGGGCAGAGCAATCCTAGCGGCTCGCCCGAGCAGTGGAAGCCGGCGAGGGTGCGCGTTCAGCCGGATGAATGGGGCGCTGTCAGGGCCCCTCTCGTGGAGGATAAAAATCATGCTTTTTCCCTCATTACACATCCCATGCGAGCTTGTAATGATAAAACCTCATCCAAATCACACATTGCAGCTCAATATTCAGTGAGGACAGGGCCTTTTTAAGTCGAAATGTGCAAAAAAGCATCCTATCGCTCTGAAACGGCTGTTTTGCACTCCACCACATTTACTGTCAGACTGGCCTAATTAGACCGATTCTGCCTCTTTCTTGCCTCTACATGTGAAGAACAGGGTGCTTGTGAGCATATTGTGCAGTTTCAAGCAGGTAGCTGGCTTGGAACGGGACTGGTGGGGCAGAGCAATCCTAGCGGCTCGCCCGAGCAGTGGAAGCCGGCGAGGGTGCGCGTTCAGCCGGATGAATGGGGCGCTGTCAGGGCCCCTCTCGTGGAGGATAAAAATCATGCTTTTTCCCTCATTACACATCCCATGCGAGCTTGTAATGATAAAACCTCATCCAAATCACACATTGCAGCTCAATATTCAGTGAGGACAGGGCCTTTTTAAGTCGAAATGTGCAAAAAAGCATCCTATCGCTCTGAAACGGCTGTTTTGCACTCCACCACATTTACTGTCAGACTGGCCGAATTAGACCGATTCTGCCTCTTTCTTGCCTCTACATGTGAAGAACAGGGTGCTTGTGAGCATATTGTGCAGTTTCAAGCAGGTGGCTGGCTTGGAACGGGACCGGTGGGGCAGAGCAATCCTAGCGGCTCGCCCGAGCAGTGGAAGCCGGCGAGGGTGCGCGTTCAGCCGGATGAATGGGGCGCTGTCAGGGCCCCTCTCGTGGAGGATAAAAATCATGCTTTTTCCCTCATTACACATCCCATGCGAGCTTGTAATGATAAAACCTCATCCAAATCACACATTGCAGCTCAATATTCAGTGAGGACAGGGCCTTTTTAAGTCGAAATGTGCAAAAAAGCATCCTATCGCTCTGAAACGGCTGTTTTGCACTCCACCACATTTACTGTCAGACTGGCCGAATTAGACCGATTCTGCCTCTTTCTTGCCTCTACATGTGAAGAACAGGGTGCTTGTGAGCATATTGTGCAGTTTCAAGCAGGTGGCTGGCTTGGAACGGGACCGGTGGGGCAGAGCAATCCTAGCGGCTCGCCCGAGCAGTGGAAGCCGGCGAGGGTGCGCGTTCAGCCGGATGAATGGGGCGCTGTCAGGGCCCCTCTCGTGGAGGATAAAAATCATGCTTTTTCCCTCATTACACATCCCATGCGAGCTTGTAATGATAAAACCTCATCCAAATCACACATTGCAGCTCAATATTCAGTGAGGACAGGGCCTTTTTAAGTCGAAATGTGCAAAAAAGCATCCTATCGCTCTGAAACGGCTGTTTTGCACTCCACCACATTTACTGTCAGACTGGCCGAATTAGACCGATTCTGCCTCTTTCTTGCCTCTACATGTGAAGAACAGGGTGCTTGTGAGCATATTGTGCAGTTTCAAGCAGGTAGCTGGCTTGGAACGGGACCGGTGGGGCAGAGCAATCCTAGCGGCTCGCCCGAGCAGTGGAAGCCGGCGAGGGTGCGCGTTCAGCCGGATGAATGGGGCGCTGTCAGGGCCCCTCTCGTGGAGGATAAAAATCATGCTTTTTCCCTCATTACACATCCCATGCGAGCTTGTAATGATAAAACCTCATCCAAATCACACATTGCAGCTCAATATTCAGTGAGGACAGGGCCTTTTTAAGTCGAAATGTGCAAAAAAGCATCCTATCGCTCTGAAACGGCTGTTTTGCACTCCACCACATTTACTGTCAGACTGGCCGAATTAGACCGATTCTGCCTCTTTCTTGCCTCTACATGTGAAGAACAGGGTGCTTGTGAGCATATTGTGCAGTTTCAAGCAGGTGGCTGGCTTGGAACGGGACCGGTGGGGCAGAGCAATCCTCGCGGCTCGCCCGAGCAGTGGAAGCCGGCGAGGGTGCGCGTTCAGCCGGATGAATGGGGCGCTGTCAGGGCCCCTCTCGTGGAGGATAAAAATCATGCTTTTTCCCTCATTACACATCCCATGCGAGCTTGTAATGATAAAACCTCATCCAAATCACACATTGCAGCTCAATATTCAGTGAGGACAGGGCCTTTTTAAGTCGAAATGTGCAAAAAAGCATCCTATCGCTCTGAAACGGCTGTTTTGCACTCCACCACATTTACTGTCAGACTGGCCGAATTAGACCGATTCTGCCTCTTTCTTGCCTCTACATGTGAAGAACAGGGTGCTTGTGAGCATATTGTGCAGTTTCAAGCAGGTGGCTGGCTTGGAACGGGACCGGTGGGGCAGAGCAATCCTAGCGGCTCGCCCGAGCAGTGGAAGCCGGCGAGGGTGCGCGTTCAGCCGGATGAATGGGGCGCTGTCAGGGCCCCTCTCGTGGAGGATAAAAATCATGCTTTTTCCCTCATTACACATCCCATGCGAGCTTGTAATGATAAAACCTCATCCAAATCACACATTGCAGCTCAATATTCAGTGAGGACAGGGCCTTTTTAAGTCGAAATGTGCAAAAAAGCATCCTATCGCTCTGAAACGGCTGTTTTGCACTCCACCACATTTACTGTCAGACTGGCCGAATTAGACCGATTCTGCCTCTTTCTTGCCTCTACATGTGAAGAACAGGGTGCTTGTGAGCATATTGTGCAGTTTCAAGCAGGTAGCTGGCTTGGAACGGGACCGGTGGGGCAGAGCAATCCTAGCGGCTCGCCCGAGCAGTGGAAGCCGGCGAGGGTGCGCGTTCAGCCGGATGAATGGGGCGCTGTCAGGGCCCCTCTCGTGGAGGATAAAAATCATGCTTTTTCCCTCATTACACATCCCATGCGAGCTTGTAATGATAAAACCTCATCCAAATCACACATTGCAGCTCAATATTCAGTGAGGACAGGGCCTTTTTAAGTCGAAATGTGCAAAAAAGCATCCTATCGCTCTGAAACGGCTGTTTTGCACTCCACCACATTTACTGTCAGACTGGCCGAATTAGACCGATTCTGCCTCTTTCTTGCCTCTACATGTGAAGAACAGGGTGCTTGTGAGCATATTGTGCAGTTTCACGCAGGTAGCTGGCTTGGAACGGGACCGGTGGGGCAGAGCAATCCTAGCGGCTCGCCCGAGCAGTGGAAGCCGGCGAGGGTGCGCGTTCAGCCGGATGAATGGGGCGCTGTCAGGGCCCCTCTCGTGGAGGATAAAAATCATGCTTTTTCCCTCATTACACATCCCATGCGAGCTTGTAATGATAAAACCTCATCCAAATCACACATTGCAGCTCAATATTCAGTGAGGACAGGGCCTTTTTAAGTCGAAATGTGCAAAAAAGCATCCTATCGCTCTGAAACGGCTGTTTTGCACTCCACCACATTTACTGTCAGACTGGCCGAATTAGACCGATTCTGCCTCTTTCTTGCCTCTACATGTGAAGAACAGGGTGCTTGTGAGCATATTGTGCAGTTTCACGCAGGTAGCTGGCTTGGAACGGGACCGGTGGGGCAGAGCAATCCTAGCGGCTCGCCCGAGCAGTGGAAGCCGGCGAGGGTGCGCGTTCAGCCGGATGAATGGGGCGCCGTCAGGGCCCCTCTCGTGGAGGATAAAAATCATGCTTTTTCCCTCATTACACATCCCATGCGAGCTTGTAATGATAAAACCTCATCCAAATCACACATTGCAGCTCAATATTCAGTGAGGACAGGGCCTTTTTAAGTCGAAATGTGCAAAAAAGCATCCTATCGCTCTGAAACGGCTGTTTTGCTCTCCACCACATTTACTGTCAGACTGGCCGAATTAGACCGATTCTGCCTCTTTCTTGCCTCTGCATGTGAAGAACAGGGTGCTTGTGAGCATATTGTGCAGTTTCACGCAGGTAGCTGGCTTGGAACGGGACCGGTGGGGCAGAGCAATCCTAGCGGCTCGCCCGAGCAGTGGAAGCCGGCGAGGGTGCGCGTTCAGCCGGATGAATGGGGCGCTGTCAGGGCCCCTCTCGTGGAGGATAAAAATCATGCTTTTTCCCTCATTACACATCCCATGCGAGCTTGTAATGATAAAACCTCATCCAAATCACACATTGCAGCTCAATATTCAGTGAGGACAGGGCCTTTTTAAGTCGAAATGTGCAAAAAAGCATCCTATCGCTCTGAAACGGCTGTTTTGCACTCCACCACATTTACTGTCAGACTGGCCGAATTAGACCGATTCTGCCTCTTTCTTGCCTCTACATGTGAAGAACAGGGTGCTTGTGAGCATATTGTGCAGTTTCAAGCAGGTGGCTGGCTTGGAACGGGACCGGTGGGGCAGAGCAATCCTAGCGGCTCGCCCGAGCAGTGGAAGCCGGCGAGGGTGCGCGTTCAGCCGGATGAATGGGGCGCTGTCAGGGCCCCTCTCGTGGAGGATAAAAATCATGCTTTTTCCCTCATTACACATGCCATGCGAGCTTGTAATGATAAAACCTCATCCAAATCACACATTGCAGCTCAATATTCAGTGAGGACAGGGCCTTTTTAAGTCGAAATGTGCAAAAAAGCATCCTATCGCTCTGAAACGGCTGTTTTGCACTCCACCACATTTACTGTCAGACTGGCCGAATTAGACCGATTCTGCCTCTTTCTTGCCTCTACATGTGAAGAACAGGGTGCTTGTGAGCATATTGTGCAGTTTCAAGCAGGTGGCTGGCTTGGAACGGGACCGGTGGGGCAGAGCAATCCTAGCGGCTCGCCCGAGCAGTGGAAGCCGGCGAGGGTGCGCGTTCAGCCGGATGAATGGGGCGCTGTCAGGGCCCCTCTCGTGGAGGATAAAAATCATGCTTTTTCCCTCATTACACATGCCATGCGAGCTTGTAATGATAAAACCTCATCCAAATCACACATTGCAGCTCAATATTCAGTGAGGACAGGGCCTTTTTAAGTCGAAATGTGCAAAAAAGCATCCTATCGCTCTGAAACGGCTGTTTTGCACTCCACCACATTTACTGTCAGACTGGCCGAATTAGACCGATTCTGC
Organism: Chelon labrosus; assembly: GCF_963514085.1. NCBI lineage: Eukaryota > Metazoa > Chordata > Actinopteri > Mugiliformes > Mugilidae > Chelon > Chelon labrosus. The sequence goes on along the minus strand of NW_028181623.1, from coordinate 11,035 downwards.
CTCTTTCTTGCCTCTACATGTGAAGAACAGGGTGCTTGTGAGCATATTGTGCAGTTTCAAGCAGGTAGCTGGCTTGGAACGGGACCGGTGGGGCAGAGCAATCCTAGCGGCTCGCCCGAGCAGTGGAAGCCGGCGAGGGTGCGCGTTCAGCCGGATGAATGGGGCGCTGTCAGGGCCCCTCTCGTGGAAGATAAAAATCATGCTTTTTCCCTCATTACACATCCCATGCGAGCTTGTAATGATAAAACCTCATCCAAATCACACATTGCAGCTCAATATTCAGTGAGGACAGGGCCTTTTTAAGTCGAAATGTGCAAAAAAGCATCCTATCGCTCTGAAACGGCTGTTTTGCACTCCACCACATTTACTGTCAGACTGGCCGAATTAGACCGATTCTGCCTCTTTCTTGCCTCTACATGTGAAGAACAGGGTGCTTGTGAGCATATTGTGCAGTTTCAAGCAGGTGACTGGCTTGGAACGGGACCGGTGGGGCAGAGCAATCCTAGCGGCTCGCCCGAGCAGTGGAAGCCGGCGAGGGTGCGCGTTCAGCCGGATGAATGGGGCGCTGTCAGGGCCCCTCTCGTGGAGGATAAAAATCATGCTTTTTCCCTCATTACACATCCCATGCGAGCTTGTAATGATAAAACCTCATCCAAATCACACATTGCAGCTCAATATTCAGTGAGGACAGGGCCTTTTTAAGTCGAAATGTGCAAAAAAGCATCCTATCGCTCTGAAACGGCTGTTTTGCACTCCACCACATTTACTGTCAGACTGGCCGAATTAGACCGATTCTGCCTCTTTCTTGCCTCTACATGTGAAGAACAGGGTGCTTGTGAGCATATTGTGCAGTTTCACGCAGGTAGCTGGCTTGGAACGGGACCGGTGGGGCAGAGCAATCCTAGCGGCTCGCCCGAGCAGTGGAAGCCGGCGAGGGTGCGCGTTCAGCCGGATGAATGGGGCGCCGTCAGGGCCCCTCTCGTGGAGGATAAAAATCATGCTTTTTCCCTCATTACACATCCCATGCGAGCTTGTAATGATAAAACCTCATCCAAATCACACATTGCAGCTCAATATTCAGTGAGGACAGGGCCTTTTTAAGTCGAAATGTGCAAAAAAGCATCCTATCGCTCTGAAACGGCTGTTTTGCTCTCCACCACATTTACTGTCAGACTGGCCGAATTAGACCGATTCTGCCTCTTTCTTGCCTCTGCATGTGAAGAACAGGGTGCTTGTGAGCATATTGTGCAGTTTCACGCAGGTAGCTGGCTTGGAACGGGACCGGTGGGGCAGAGCAATCCTAGCGGCTCGCCCGAGCAGTGGAAGCCGGCGAGGGTGCGCGTTCAGCCGGATGAATGGGGCGCTGTCAGGGCCCCTCTCGTGGAGGATAAAAATCATGCTTTTTCCCTCATTACACATCCCATGCGAGCTTGTAATGATAAAACCTCATCCAAATCACACATTGCAGCTCAATATTCAGTGAGGACAGGGCCTTTTTAAGTCGAAATGTGCAAAAAAGCATCCTATCGCTCTGAAACGGCTGTTTTGCACTCCACCACATTTACTGTCAGACTGGCCGAATTAGACCGATTCTGCCTCTTTCTTGCCTCTACATGTGAAGAACAGGGTGCTTGTGAGCATATTGTGCAGTTTCAAGCAGGTGGCTGGCTTGGAACGGGACCGGTGGGGCAGAGCAATCCTAGCGGCTCGCCCGAGCAGTGGAAGCCGGCGAGGGTGCGCGTTCAGCCGGATGAATGGGGCGCTGTCAGGGCCCCTCTCGTGGAGGATAAAAATCATGCTTTTTCCCTCATTACACATGCCATGCGAGCTTGTAATGATAAAACCTCATCCAAATCACACATTGCAGCTCAATATTCAGTGAGGACAGGGCCTTTTTAAGTCGAAATGTGCAAAAAAGCATCCTATCGCTCTGAAACGGCTGTTTTGCACTCCACCACATTTACTGTCAGACTGGCCGAATTAGACCGATTCTGCCTCTTTCTTGCCTCTACATGTGAAGAACAGGGTGCTTGTGAGCATATTGTGCAGTTTCAAGCAGGTGGCTGGCTTGGAACGGGACCGGTGGGGCAGAGCAATCCTAGCGGCTCGCCCGAGCAGTGGAAGCCGGCGAGGGTGCGCGTTCAGCCGGATGAATGGGGCGCTGTCAGGGCCCCTCTCGTGGAGGATAAAAATCATGCTTTTTCCCTCATTACACATGCCATGCGAGCTTGTAATGATAAAACCTCATCCAAATCACACATTGCAGCTCAATATTCAGTGAGGACAGGGCCTTTTTAAGTCGAAATGTGCAAAAAAGCATCCTATCGCTCTGAAACGGCTGTTTTGCACTCCACCACATTTACTGTCAGACTGGCCGAATTAGACCGATTCTGCCTCTTTCTTGCCTCTACATGTGAAGAACTGGGTGCTTGTGAGCATATTGTGCAGTTTCAAGCAGGTAGCTGGCTTGGAACGGGACCGGTGGGGCAGAGCAATCCTAGCGGCTCGCCCGAGCAGTGGAAGCCGGCGAGGGTGCGCGTTCAGCCGGATGAATGGGGCGCTGTCAGGGCCCCTCTCGTGGAAGATAAAAATCATGCTTTTTCCCTCATTACACATCCCATGCGAGCTTGTAATGATAAAACCTCATCCAAATCACACATTGCAGCTCAATATTCAGTGAGGACAGGGCCTTTTTAAGTCGAAATGTGCAAAAAAGCATCCTATCGCTCTGAAACGGCTGTTTTGCACTCCACCACATTTACTGTCAGACTGGCCGAATTAGACCGATTCTGCCTCTTTCTTGCCTCTACATGTGAAGAACAGGGTGCTTGTGAGCATATTGTGCAGTTTCAAGCAGGTGACTGGCTTGGAACGGGACCGGTGGGGCAGAGCAATCCTAGCGGCTCGCCCGAGCAGTGGAAGCCGGCGAGGGTGCGCGTTCAGCCGGATGAATGGGGCGCTGTCAGGGCCCCTCTCGTGGAGGATAAAAATCATGCTTTTTCCCTCATTACACATCCCATGCGAGCTTGTAATGATAAAACCTCATCCAAATCACACATTGCAGCTCAATATTCAGTGAGGACAGGGCCTTTTTAAGTCGAAATGTGCAAAAAAGCATCCTATCGCTCTGAAACGGCTGTTTTGCACTCCACCACATTTACTGTCAGACTGGCCGAATTAGACCGATTCTGCCTCTTTCTTGCCTCTACATGTGAAGAACAGGGTGCTTGTGAGCATATTGTGCAGTTTCACGCAGGTAGCTGGCTTGGAACGGGACCGGTGGGGCAGAGCAATCCTAGCGGCTCGCCCGAGCAGTGGAAGCCGGCGAGGGTGCGCGTTCAGCCGGATGAATGGGGCGCCGTCAGGGCCCCTCTCGTGGAGGATAAAAATCATGCTTTTTCCCTCATTACACATCCCATGCGAGCTTGTAATGATAAAACCTCATCCAAATCACACATTGCAGCTCAATATTCAGTGAGGACAGGGCCTTTTTAAGTCGAAATGTGCAAAAAAGCATCCTATCGCTCTGAAACGGCTGTTTTGCTCTCCACCACATTTACTGTCAGACTGGCCGAATTAGACCGATTCTGCCTCTTTCTTGCCTCTGCATGTGAAGAACAGGGTGCTTGTGAGCATATTGTGCAGTTTCACGCAGGTAGCTGGCTTGGAACGGGACCGGTGGGGCAGAGCAATCCTAGCGGCTCGCCCGAGCAGTGGAAGCCGGCGAGGGTGCGCGTTCAGCCGGATGAATGGGGCGCTGTCAGGGCCCCTCTCGTGGAGGATAAAAATCATGCTTTTTCCCTCATTACACATCCCATGCGAGCTTGTAATGATAAAACCTCATCCAAATCACACATTGCAGCTCAATATTCAGTGAGGACAGGGCCTTTTTAAGTCGAAATGTGCAAAAAAGCATCCTATCGCTCTGAAACGGCTGTTTTGCACTCCACCACATTTACTGTCAGACTGGCCGAATTAGACCGATTCTGCCTCTTTCTTGCCTCTACATGTGAAGAACAGGGTGCTTGTGAGCATATTGTGCAGTTTCAAGCAGGTGGCTGGCTTGGAACGGGACCGGTGGGGCAGAGCAATCCTAGCGGCTCGCCCGAGCAGTGGAAGCCGGCGAGGGTGCGCGTTCAGCCGGATGAATGGGGCGCTGTCAGGGCCCCTCTCGTGGAGGATAAAAATCATGCTTTTTCCCTCATTACACATGCCATGCGAGCTTGTAATGATAAAACCTCATCCAAATCACACATTGCAGCTCAATATTCAGTGAGGACAGGGCCTTTTTAAGTCGAAATGTGCAAAAAAGCATCCTATCGCTCTGAAACGGCTGTTTTGCACTCCACCACATTTACTGTCAGACTGGCCGAATTAGACCGATTCTGCCTCTTTCTTGCCTCTACATGTGAAGAACAGGGTGCTTGTGAGCATATTGTGCAGTTTCAAGCAGGTGGCTGGCTTGGAACGGGACCGGTGGGGCAGAGCAATCCTAGCGGCTCGCCCGAGCAGTGGAAGCCGGCGAGGGTGCGCGTTCAGCCGGATGAATGGGGCGCTGTCAGGGCCCCTCTCGTGGAGGATAAAAATCATGCTTTTTCCCTCATTACACATGCCATGCGAGCTTGTAATGATAAAACCTCATCCAAATCACACATTGCAGCTCAATATTCAGTGAGGACAGGGCCTTTTTAAGTCGAAATGTGCAAAAAAGCATCCTATCGCTCTGAAACGGCTGTTTTGCACTCCACCACATTTACTGTCAGACTGGCCGAATTAGACCGATTCTGCCTCTTTCTTGCCTCTACATGTGAAGAACAGGGTGCTTGTGAGCATATTGTGCAGTTTCAAGCAGGTAGCTGGCTTGGAACGGGACCGGTGGGGCAGAGCAATCCTAGCGGCTCGCCCGAGCAGTGGAAGCCGGCGAGGGTGCGCGTTCAGCCGGATGAATGGGGCGCTGTCAGGGCCCCTCTCGTGGAAGATAAAAATCATGCTTTTTCCCTCATTACACATCCCATGCGAGCTTGTAATGATAAAACCTCATCCAAATCACACATTGCAGCTCAATATTCAGTGAGGACAGGGCCTTTTTAAGTCGAAATGTGCAAAAAAGCATCCTATCGCTCTGAAACGGCTGTTTTGCACTCCACCACATTTACTGTCAGACTGGCCGAATTAGACCGATTCTGTCTCTTTCTTGCCTCTACATGTGAAGAACAGGGTGCTTGTGAGCATATTGTGCAGTTTCAAGCAGGTGACTGGCTTGGAACGGGACCGGTGGGGCAGAGCAATCCTAGCGGCTCGCCGGAGCAGTGGAAGCCGGCGAGGGTGCGCGTTCAGCCGTGTGAATGGGGCGCTGTCAGGGCCCCTCTCGTGGAGGATAAAAATCATGCTTTTTCCCTCATTACACATCCCATGCGAGCTTGTAATGATAAAACCTCATCCAAATCACACATTGCAGCTCAATATTCAGTGAGGACAGGGCCTTTTTAAGTCGAAATGTGCAAAAAAGCATCCTATCGCTCTGAAACGGCTGTTTTGCACTCCACCACATTTACTGTCAGACTGGCCGAATTAGACCGATTCTGCCTCTTTCTTGCCTCTACATGTGAAGAACAGGGTGCTTGTGAGCATATTGTGCAGTTTCACGCAGGTAGCTGGCTTGGAACGGGACCGGTGGGGCAGAGCAATCCTAGCGGCTCGCCCGAGCAGTGGAAGCCGGCGAGGGTGCGCGTTCAGCCGGATGAATGGGGCGCTGTCAGGGCCCCTCTCGTGGAGGATAAAAATCATGCTTTTTCCCTCATTACACATCCCATGCGAGCTTGTAATGATAAAACCTCATCCAAATCACACATTGCAGCTCAATATTCAGTGAGGACAGGGCCTTTTTAAGTCGAAATGTGCAAAAAAGCATCCTATCGCTCTGAAACGGCTGTTTTGCACTCCACCACATTTACTGTCAGACTGGCCGAATTAGACCGATTCTGCCTCTTTCTTGCCTCTACATGTGAAGAACAGGGTGCTTGTGAGCATATTGTGCAGTTTCAAGCAGGTAGCTGGCTTGGAACGGGACCGGTGGGGCAGAGCAATCCTAGCGGCTCGCCCGAGCAGTGGAAGCCGGCGAGGGTGCGCGTTCAGCCGGATGAATGGGGCGCTGTCAGGGCCCCTCTCGTGGAGGATAAAAATCATGCTTTTTCCCTCATTACACATCCCATGCGAGCTTGTAATGATAAAACCTCATCCAAATCACACATTGCAGCTCAATATTCAGTGAGGACAGGGCCTTTTTAAGTCGAAATGTGCAAAAAAGCATCCTATCGCTCTGAAACGGCTGTTTTGCTCTCCACCACATTTACTGTCAGACTGGCCGAATTAGACCGATTCTGCCTCTTTCTTGCCTCTACATGTGAAGAACAGGGTGCTTGTGAGCATATTGTGCAGTTTCACGCAGGTAGCTGGCTTGGAACGGGACCGGTGGGGCAGAGCAATCCTAGCGGCTCGCCCGAGCAGTGGAAGCCGGCGAGGGTGCGCGTTCAGCCGGATGAATGGGGCGCTGTCAGGGCCCCTCTCGTGGAGGATAAAAATCATGCTTTTTCCCTCATTACACATCCCATGCGAGCTTGTAATGATAAAACCTCATCCAAATCACACATTGCAGCTCAATATTCAGTGAGGACAGGGCCTTTTTAAGTCGAAATGTGCAAAAAAGCATCCTATCGCTCTGAAACGGCTGTTTTGCACTCCACCACATTTACTGTCAGACTGGCCGAATTAGACCGATTCTGCCTCTTTCTTGCCTCTACATGTGAAGAACAGGGTGCTTGTGAGCATATTGTGCAGTTTCAAGCAGGTAGCTGGCTTGGAACGGGACCGGTGGGGCAGAGCAATCCTAGCGGCTCGCCCGAGCAGTGGAAGCCGGCGAGGGTGCGCGTTCAGCCGGATGAATGGGGCGCTGTCAGGGCCCCTCTCGTGGAGGATAAAAATCATGCTTTTTCCCTCATTACACATCCCATGCGAGCTTGTAATGATAAAACCTCATCCAAATCACACATTGCAGCTCAATATTCAGTGAGGACAGGGCCTTTTTAAGTCGAAATGTGCAAAAAAGCATCCTATCGCTCTGAAACGGCTGTTTTGCACTCCACCACATTTACTGTCAGACTGGCCGAATTAGACCGATTCTGCCTCTTTCTTGCCTCTACATGTGAAGAACAGGGTGCTTGTGAGCATATTGTGCAGTTTCAAGCAGGTGGCTGGCTTGGAACGGGACCGGTGGGGCAGAGCAATCCTAGCGGCTCGCCCGAGCAGTGGAAGCCGGCGAGGGTGCGCGTTCAGCCGGATGAATGGGGCGCTGTCAGGGCCCCTCTCGTGGAGGATAAAAATCATGCTTTTTCCCTCATTACACATCCCATGCGAGCTTGTAATGATAAAACCTCATCCAAATCACACATTGCAGCTCAATATTCAGTGAGGACAGGGCCTTTTTAAGTCGAAATGTGCAAAAAAGCATCCTATCGCTCTGAAACGGCTGTTTTGCTCTCCACCACATTTACTGTCAGACTGGCCGAATTAGACCGATTCTGCCTCTTTCTTGCCTCTGCATGTGAAGAACAGGGTGCTTGTGAGCATATTGTGCAGTTTCACGCAGGTAGCTGCCTTGGAACGGGACCGGTGGGGCAGAGCAATCCTAGCGGCTCGCCCGAGCAGTGGAAGCCGGCGAGGGTGCGCGTTCAGCCGGATGAATGGGGCGCTGTCAGGGCCCCTCTCGTGGAGGATAAAAATCATGCTTTTTCCCTCATTACACATCCCATGCGAGCTTGTAATGATAAAACCTCATCCAAATCACACATTGCAGCTCAATATTCAGTGAGGACAGGGCCTTTTTAAGTCGAAATGTGCAAAAAAGCATCCTATCGCTCTGAAACGGCTGTTTTGCACTCCACCACATTTACTGTCAGACTGGCCGAATTAGACCGATTCTGCCTCTTTCTTGCCTCTACATGTGAAGAACAGGGTGCTTGTGAGCATATTGTGCAGTTTCACGCAGGTAGCTGGCTTGGAACGGGACCGGTGGGGCAGAGCAATCCTAGCGGCTCGCCCGAGCAGTGGAAGCCGGCGAGGGTGCGCGTTCAGCCGGATGAATGGGGCGCCGTCAGGGCCCCTCTCGTGGAGGATAAAAATCATGCTTTTTCCCTCATTACACATCCCATGCGAGCTTGTAATGATAAAACCTCATCCAAATCACACATTGCAGCTCAATATTCAGTGAGGACAGGGCCTTTTTAAGTCGAAATGTGCAAAAAAGCATCCTATCGCTCTGAAACGGCTGTTTTGCTCTCCACCACATTTACTGTCAGACTGGCCGAATTAGACCGATTCTGCCTCTTTCTTGCCTCTGCATGTGAAGAACAGGGTGCTTGTGAGCATATTGTGCAGTTTCACGCAGGTAGCTGGCTTGGAACGGGACCGGTGGGGCAGAGCAATCCTAGCGGCTCGCCCGAGCAGTGGAAGCCGGCGAGGGTGCGCGTTCAGCCGGATGAATGGGGCGCTGTCAGGGCCCCTCTCGTGGAGGATAAAAATCATGCTTTTTCCCTCATTACACATCCCATGCGAGCTTGTAATGATAAAACCTCATCCAAATCACACATTGCAGCTCAATATTCAGTGAGGACAGGGCCTTTTTAAGTCGAAATGTGCAAAAAAGCATCCTATCGCTCTGAAACGGCTGTTTTGCACTCCACCACATTTACTGTCAGACTGGCCGAATTAGACCGATTCTGCCTCTTTCTTGCCTCTACATGTGAAGAACAGGGTGCTTGTGAGCATATTGTGCAGTTTCAAGCAGGTGGCTGGCTTGGAACGGGACCGGTGGGGCAGAGCAATCCTAGCGGCTCGCCCGAGCAGTGGAAGCCGGCGAGGGTGCGCGTTCAGCCGGATGAATGGGGCGCTGTCAGGGCCCCTCTCGTGGAGGATAAAAATCATGCTTTTTCCCTCATTACACATCCCATGCGAGCTTGTAATGATAAAACCTCATCCAAATCACACATTGCAGCTCAATATTCAGTGAGGACAGGGCCTTTTTAAGTCGAAATGTGCAAAAAAGCATCCTATCGCTCTGAAACGGCTGTTTTGCACTCCACCACATTTACTGTCAGACTGGCCGAATTAGACCGATTCTGCCTCTTTCTTGCCTCTACATGTGAAGAACAGGGTGCTTGTGAGCATATTGTGCAGTTTCAAGCAGGTAGCTGGCTTGGAACGGGACCGGTGGGGCAGAGCAATCCTAGCGGCTCGCCCGAGCAGTGGAAGCCGGCGAGGGTGCGCGTTCAGCCGGATGAATGGGGCGCTGTCAGGGCCCCTCTCGTGGAGGATAAAAATCATGCTTTTTCCCTCATTACACATCCCATGCGAGCTTGTAATGATAAAACCTCATCCAAATCACACATTGCAGCTCAATATTCAGTGAGGACAGGGCCTTTTTAAGTCGAAATGTGCAAAAAAGCATCCTATCGCTCTGAAACGGCTGTTTTGCACTCCACCACATTTACTGTCAGACTGGCCGAATTAGACCGATTCTGCCTCTTTCTTGCCTCTACATGTGAAGAACAGGGTGCTTGTGAGCATATTGTGCAGTTTCAAGCAGGTAGCTGGCTTGGAACGGGACCGGTGGGGCAGAGCAATCCTAGCGGCTCGCCCGAGCAGTGGAAGCCGGCGAGGGTGCGCGTTCAGCCGGATGAATGGGGCGCTGTCAGGGCCCCTCTCGTGGAGGATAAAAATCATGCTTTTTCCCTCATTACACATCCCATGCGAGCTTGTAATGATAAAACCTCATCCAAATCACACATTGCAGCTCAATATTCAGTGAGGACAGGGCCTTTTTAAGTCGAAATGTGCAAAAAAGCATCCTATCGCTCTGAAACGGCTGTTTTGCACTCCACCACATTTACTGTCAGACTGGCCGAATTAGACCGATTCTGCCTCTTTCTTGCCTCTGCATGTGAAGAACAGGGTGCTTGTGAGCATATTGTGCAGTTTCACGCAGGTAGCTGGCTTGGAACGGGACCGGTGGGGCAGAGCAATCCTAGCGGCTCGCCCGAGCAGTGGAAGCCGGCGAGGGTGCGCGTTCAGCCGGATGAATGGGGCGCTGTCAGGGCCCCTCTCGTGGAGGATAGAAATCATGCTTTTTCCCTCATTACACATCCCATGCGAGCTTGTAATGATAAAACCTCATCCAAATCACACATTGCAGCTCAATATTCAGTGAGGACAGGGCCTTTTTAAGTCGAAATGTGCAAAAAAGCATCCTATCGCTCTGAAACGGCTGTTTTGCACTCCACCACATTTACTGTCAGACTGGCCGAATTAGACCGATTCTGCCTCTTTCTTGCCTCTACATGTGAAGAACAGGGTGCTTGTGAGCATATTGTGCAGTTTCAAGCAGGTAGCTGGCTTGGAACGGGACCGGTGGGGCAGAGCAATCCTAGCGGCTCGCCCGAGCAGTGGAAGCCGGCGAGGGTGCGCGTTCAGCCGGATGAATGGGGCGCTGTCAGGGCCCCTCTCGTGGAGGATAAAAATCATGCTTTTTCCCTCATTACACATCCCATGCGAGCTTGTAATGATAAAACCTCATCCAAATCACACATTGCAGCTCAATATTCAGTGAGGACAGGGCCTTTTTAAGTCGAAATGTGCAAAAAAGCATCCTATCGCTCTGAAACGGCTGTTTTGCACTCCACCACATTTACTGTCAGACTGGCCGAATTAGACCGATTCTGCCTCTTTCTTGCCTCTACATGTGAAGAACAGGGTGCTTGTGAGCATATTGTGCAGTTTCACGCAGGTAGCTGGCTTGGAACGGGACCGGTGGGGCAGAGCAATCCTAGCGGCTCGCCCGAGCAGTGGAAGCCGGCGAGGGTGCGCGTTCAGCCGGATGAATGGGGCGCTGTCAGGGCCCCTCTCGTGGAGGATAAAAATCATGCTTTTTCCCTCATTACACATCCCATGCGAGCTTGTAATGATAAAACCTCATCCAAATCAC
>NW_028181624.1:0-29231 GCF_963514085.1 Chelon labrosus | reverse complement strand
GGATGTGTAATGAGGGAAAATCCTCCACGAGAGGGGCCCTGACACCGGCCCATTCATCGGGATCCGAACGCGCACCCTCGCCGGCTTCCACTGCTCGGGCGAGAGCCGCTAGGATTGCTCTGCCCCACCTGGTCCCGTTCCAAGCCAGCTACCTGCTTGAAACTGCACAATATGCTCACAAGCACCCTGTTCTTCACATGTAGAGGGCAAGAAAGAGGCAGAATCGGTCCAATTCGGCCAGTCTGACAGTTAATGCTGGTGGAGAGCAAAACAGCCTGTTTTCAGAGCGAAGAGGATGCCTTTTTGCACATTTCGACTTAAAAAGGCCCTGTCCTCACTGAATATTGAGCTGCAATGTGTGATCTGGATCAGGTCTTATCATTACAAGCTCGCATGGGATGTGTAATGAGGGAAAAAGCATGATTTTTATCCTCCACGAGAGGGGCCCTGACACCGCCCCATTCATCCGGCCGAACGCGCACCCTCGCCGGCTTCCACTGCTCGGGCGAGCCGCTAGGATTGCTCTGCCCCACCGGGTCCCGTTCCAAGCCAGCTACCTGCTCGAAAACTGCACAATATGCTCACAAGCACCCCTGTTCTTCACATGTAGAGGCAAGAAAGAGGCAGAATCGGTCCAATTCGGCCAGTCTGACAGTTAATGTGGTGGAGAGCAAAACAGCCGTTTCAGAGCGAGAGGATGCCTTTTTGCACATTTCGACTTAAAAAGGCCCTGTCCTCACTGAATATTGAGCTGCAATGTGTGATCTGGATCAGGTCTTATCATTACAAGCTCGCATGGGATGTGTAATGAGGGAAAAAGCATGATTTTTATCCTCCACGAGAGGGGCCCTGACACCGCCCCATTCATCCGGCCGAACGCGCACCCTCGCCGGCTTCCACTGCTCGGGCGAGCCGCTAGGATTGCTCTGCCCCACCGGTCCCGTTCCAAGCCAGCTACCTGCTCGAAACTGCACAATATGCTCACAAGCACCCTGTTCTTCACATGTAGAGGCAAGAAAGAGGCAGAATCGGTCCAATTCGGCCAGTCTGACAGTTAATGTGGTGGAGAGCAAAACAGCCGTTTCAGAGCGAGAGGATGCCTTTTTGCACATTTCGACTTAAAAAGGCCCTGTCCTCACTGAATATTGAGCTGCAATGTGTGATCTGGATCAGGTCTTATCATTACAAGCTCGCATGGGATGTGTAATGAGGGAAAAAGCATGATTTTTATCCTCCACGAGAGGGGCCCTGACACCGCCCCATTCATCCGGCCGAACGCGCACCCTCGCCGGCTTCCACTGCTCGGGCGAGCCGCTAGGATTGCTCTGCCCCACCGGTCCCGTTCCAAGCCAGCTACCTGCTCGAAACTGCACAATATGCTCACAAGCACCCTGTTCTTCACATGTAGAGGCAAGAAAGAGGCAGAATCGGTCCAATTCGGCCAGTCTGACAGTTAATGTGGTGGAGAGCAAAACAGCCGTTTCAGAGCGAGAGGATGCCTTTTTGCACATTTCGACTTAAAAAGGCCCTGTCCTCACTGAATATTGAGCTGCAATGTGTGATCTGGATCAGGTCTTATCATTACAAGCTCGCATGGGATGTGTAATGAGGGAAAATCCTCCACGAGAGGGGCCCTGACACCGGCCCATTCATCGGGCCGAACGCGCACCCTCGCCGGCTTCCACTGCTCGGGCGAGCCGCTAGGATTGCTCTGCCCCACCGGTCCCGTTCCAAGCCAGCTACCTGCTTGAAACTGCACAATATGCTCACAAGCACCCTGTTCTTCACATGTAGAGGCAAGAAAGAGGCAGAATCGGTCCAATTCGGCCAGTCTGACAGTTAATGTGGTGGAGAGCAAAACAGCCGTTTCAGAGCGAGAGGATGCCTTTTTGCACATTTCGACTTAAAAAGGCCCTGTCCTCACTGAATATTGAGCTGCAATGTGTGATCTGGATCAGGTCTTATCATTACAAGCTCGCATGGGATGTGTAATGAGGGAAAAAGCATGATTTTTATCCTCCACGAGAGGGGCCCTGACACCGCCCCATTCATCCGGCCGAACGCGCACCCTCGCCGGCTTCCACTGCTCGGGCGAGCCGCTAGGATTGCTCTGCCCCACCGGTCCCGTTCCAAGCCAGCTACCTGCTCGAAACTGCACAATATGCTCACAAGCACCCTGTTCTTCACATGTAGAGGCAAGAAAGAGGCAGAATCGGTCCAATTCGGCCAGTCTGACAGTTAATGTGGTGGAGAGCAAAACAGCCGTTTCAGAGCGAGAGGATGCCTTTTTGCACATTTCGACTTAAAAAGGCCCTGTCCTCACTGAATATTGAGCTGCAATGTGTGATCTGGATCAGGTCTTATCATTACAAGCTCGCATGGGATGTGTAATGAGGGAAAAAGCATGATTTTTATCCTCCACGAGAGGGGCCCTGACACCGCCCCATTCATCCGGCCGAACGCGCACCCTCGCCGGCTTCCACTGCTCGGGCGAGCCGCTAGGATTGCTCTGCCCCACCGGTCCCGTTCCAAGCCAGCTACCTGCTCGAAACTGCACAATATGCTCACAAGCACCCTGTTCTTCACATGTAGAGGCAAGAAAGAGGCAGAATCGGTCCAATTCGGCCAGTCTGACAGTTAATGTGGTGGAGAGCAAAACAGCCGTTTCAGAGCGAGAGGATGCCTTTTTGCACATTTCGACTTAAAAAGGCCCTGTCCTCACTGAATATTGAGCTGCAATGTGTGATCTGGATCAGGTCTTATCATTACAAGCTCGCATGGGATGTGTAATGAGGGAAAAAGCATGATTTTTATCCTCCACGAGAGGGGCCCTGACACCGCCCCATTCATCCGGCCGAACGCGCACCCTCGCCGGCTTCCACTGCTCGGGCGAGCCGCTAGGATTGCTCTGCCCCACCGGTCCCGTTCCAAGCCAGCTACCTGCTCGAAACTGCACAATATGCTCACAAGCACCCTGTTCTTCACATGTAGAGGCAAGAAAGAGGCAGAATCGGTCCAATTCGGCCAGTCTGACAGTTAATGTGGTGGAGAGCAAAACAGCCGTTTCAGAGCGAGAGGATGCCTTTTTGCACATTTCGACTTAAAAAGGCCCTGTCCTCACTGAATATTGAGCTGCAATGTGTGATCTGGATCAGGTCTTATCATTACAAGCTCGCATGGGATGTGTAATGAGGGAAAAAGCATGATTTTTATCCTCCACGAGAGGGGCCCTGACACCGCCCCATTCATCCGGCCGAACGCGCACCCTCGCCGGCTTCCACTGCTCGGGCGAGCCGCTAGGATTGCTCTGCCCCACCGGTCCCGTTCCAAGCCAGCTACCTGCTCGAAACTGCACAATATGCTCACAAGCACCCTGTTCTTCACATGTAGAGGCAAGAAAGAGGCAGAATCGGTCCAATTCGGCCAGTCTGACAGTTAATGTGGTGGAGAGCAAAACAGCCGTTTCAGAGCGAGAGGATGCCTTTTTGCACATTTCGACTTAAAAAGGCCCTGTCCTCACTGAATATTGAGCTGCAATGTGTGATCTGGATCAGGTCTTATCATTACAAGCTCGCATGGGATGTGTAATGAGGGAAAAAGCATGATTTTTATCCTCCACGAGAGGGGCCCTGACACCGCCCCATTCATCCGGCCGAACGCGCACCCTCGCCGGCTTCCACTGCTCGGGCGAGCCGCTAGGATTGCTCTGCCCCACCGGTCCCGTTCCAAGCCAGCTACCTGCTCGAAACTGCACAATATGCTCACAAGCACCCTGTTCTTCACATGTAGAGGCAAGAAAGAGGCAGAATCGGTCCAATTCGGCCAGTCTGACAGTTAATGTGGTGGAGAGCAAAACAGCCGTTTCAGAGCGAGAGGATGCCTTTTTGCACATTTCGACTTAAAAAGGCCCTGTCCTCACTGAATATTGAGCTGCAATGTGTGATCTGGATCAGGTCTTATCATTACAAGCTCGCATGGGATGTGTAATGAGGGAAAATCCTCCACGAGAGGGGCCCTGACACCGGCCCATTCATCGGGCCGAACGCGCACCCTCGCCGGCTTCCACTGCTCGGGCGAGCCGCTAGGATTGCTCTGCCCCACCGGTCCCGTTCCAAGCCAGCTACCTGCTTGAAACTGCACAATATGCTCACAAGCACCCTGTTCTTCACATGTAGAGGCAAGAAAGAGGCAGAATCGGTCCAATTCGGCCAGTCTGACAGTTAATGTGGTGGAGAGCAAAACAGCCGTTTCAGAGCGAGAGGATGCCTTTTTGCACATTTCGACTTAAAAAGGCCCTGTCCTCACTGAATATTGAGCTGCAATGTGTGATCTGGATCAGGTCTTATCATTACAAGCTCGCATGGGATGTGTAATGAGGGAAAAAGCATGATTTTTATCCTCCACGAGAGGGGCCCTGACACCGCCCCATTCATCCGGCCGAACGCGCACCCTCGCCGGCTTCCACTGCTCGGGCGAGCCGCTAGGATTGCTCTGCCCCACCGGTCCCGTTCCAAGCCAGCTACCTGCTTGAAACTGCACAATATGCTCACAAGCACCCTGTTCTTCACATGTAGAGGCAAGAAAGAGGCAGAATCGGTCCAATTCGGCCAGTCTGACAGTTAATGTGGTGGAGAGCAAAACAGCCGTTTCAGAGCGAGAGGATGCCTTTTTGCACATTTCGACTTAAAAAGGCCCTGTCCTCACTGAATATTGAGCTGCAATGTGTGATCTGGATCAGGTCTTATCATTACAAGCTCGCATGGGATGTGTAATGAGGGAAAAAGCATGATTTTTATCCTCCACGAGAGGGGCCCTGACACCGCCCCATTCATCCGGCCGAACGCGCACCCTCGCCGGCTTCCACTGCTCGGGCGAGCCGCTAGGATTGCTCTGCCCCACCGGTCCCGTTCCAAGCCAGCTACCTGCTCGAAACTGCACAATATGCTCACAAGCACCCTGTTCTTCACATGTAGAGGCAAGAAAGAGGCAGAATCGGTCCAATTCGGCCAGTCTGACAGTTAATGTGGTGGAGAGCAAAACAGCCGTTTCAGAGCGAGAGGATGCCTTTTTGCACATTTCGACTTAAAAAGGCCCTGTCCTCACTGAATATTGAGCTGCAATGTGTGATCTGGATCAGGTCTTATCATTACAAGCTCGCATGGGATGTGTAATGAGGGAAAAAGCATGATTTTTATCCTCCACGAGAGGGGCCCTGACACCGCCCCATTCATCCGGCCGAACGCGCACCCTCGCCGGCTTCCACTGCTCGGGCGAGCCGCTAGGATTGCTCTGCCCCACCGGTCCCGTTCCAAGCCAGCTACCTGCTCGAAACTGCACAATATGCTCACAAGCACCCTGTTCTTCACATGTAGAGGCAAGAAAGAGGCAGAATCGGTCCAATTCGGCCAGTCTGACAGTTAATGTGGTGGAGAGCAAAACAGCCGTTTCAGAGCGAGAGGATGCCTTTTTGCACATTTCGACTTAAAAAGGCCCTGTCCTCACTGAATATTGAGCTGCAATGTGTGATCTGGATCAGGTCTTATCATTACAAGCTCGCATGGGATGTGTAATGAGGGAAAAAGCATGATTTTTATCCTCCACGAGAGGGGCCCTGACACCGCCCCATTCATCCGGCCGAACGCGCACCCTCGCCGGCTTCCACTGCTCGGGCGAGCCGCTAGGATTGCTCTGCCCCACCGGTCCCGTTCCAAGCCAGCTACCTGCTCGAAACTGCACAATATGCTCACAAGCACCCTGTTCTTCACATGTAGAGGCAAGAAAGAGGCAGAATCGGTCCAATTCGGCCAGTCTGACAGTTAATGTGGTGGAGAGCAAAACAGCCGTTTCAGAGCGAGAGGATGCCTTTTTGCACATTTCGACTTAAAAAGGCCCTGTCCTCACTGAATATTGAGCTGCAATGTGTGATCTGGATCAGGTCTTATCATTACAAGCTCGCATGGGATGTGTAATGAGGGAAAATCCTCCACGAGAGGGGCCCTGACACCGGCCCATTCATCGGGCCGAACGCGCACCCTCGCCGGCTTCCACTGCTCGGGCGAGCCGCTAGGATTGCTCTGCCCCACCGGTCCCGTTCCAAGCCAGCTACCTGCTTGAAACTGCACAATATGCTCACAAGCACCCTGTTCTTCACATGTAGAGGCAAGAAAGAGGCAGAATCGGTCCAATTCGGCCAGTCTGACAGTTAATGTGGTGGAGAGCAAAACAGCCGTTTCAGAGCGAGAGGATGCCTTTTTGCACATTTCGACTTAAAAAGGCCCTGTCCTCACTGAATATTGAGCTGCAATGTGTGATCTGGATCAGGTCTTATCATTACAAGCTCGCATGGGATGTGTAATGAGGGAAAAAGCATGATTTTTATCCTCCACGAGAGGGGCCCTGACACCGCCCCATTCATCCGGCCGAACGCGCACCCTCGCCGGCTTCCACTGCTCGGGCGAGCCGCTAGGATTGCTCTGCCCCACCGGTCCCGTTCCAAGCCAGCTACCTGCTCGAAACTGCACAATATGCTCACAAGCACCCTGTTCTTCACATGTAGAGGCAAGAAAGAGGCAGAATCGGTCCAATTCGGCCAGTCTGACAGTTAATGTGGTGGAGAGCAAAACAGCCGTTTCAGAGCGAGAGGATGCCTTTTTGCACATTTCGACTTAAAAAGGCCCTGTCCTCACTGAATATTGAGCTGCAATGTGTGATCTGGATCAGGTCTTATCATTACAAGCTCGCATGGGATGTGTAATGAGGGAAAAAGCATGATTTTTATCCTCCACGAGAGGGGCCCTGACACCGCCCCATTCATCCGGCCGAACGCGCACCCTCGCCGGCTTCCACTGCTCGGGCGAGCCGCTAGGATTGCTCTGCCCCACCGGTCCCGTTCCAAGCCAGCTACCTGCTCGAAACTGCACAATATGCTCACAAGCACCCTGTTCTTCACATGTAGAGGCAAGAAAGAGGCAGAATCGGTCCAATTCGGCCAGTCTGACAGTTAATGTGGTGGAGAGCAAAACAGCCGTTTCAGAGCGAGAGGATGCCTTTTTGCACATTTCGACTTAAAAAGGCCCTGTCCTCACTGAATATTGAGCTGCAATGTGTGATCTGGATCAGGTCTTATCATTACAAGCTCGCATGGGATGTGTAATGAGGGAAAAAGCATGATTTTTATCCTCCACGAGAGGGGCCCTGACACCGCCCCATTCATCCGGCCGAACGCGCACCCTCGCCGGCTTCCACTGCTCGGGCGAGCCGCTAGGATTGCTCTGCCCCACCGGTCCCGTTCCAAGCCAGCTACCTGCTCGAAACTGCACAATATGCTCACAAGCACCCTGTTCTTCACATGTAGAGGCAAGAAAGAGGCAGAATCGGTCCAATTCGGCCAGTCTGACAGTTAATGTGGTGGAGAGCAAAACAGCCGTTTCAGAGCGAGAGGATGCCTTTTTGCACATTTCGACTTAAAAAGGCCCTGTCCTCACTGAATATTGAGCTGCAATGTGTGATCTGGATCAGGTCTTATCATTACAAGCTCGCATGGGATGTGTAATGAGGGAAAAAGCATGATTTTTATCCTCCACGAGAGGGGCCCTGACACCGCCCCATTCATCCGGCCGAACGCGCACCCTCGCCGGCTTCCACTGCTCGGGCGAGCCGCTAGGATTGCTCTGCCCCACCGGTCCCGTTCCAAGCCAGCTACCTGCTCGAAACTGCACAATATGCTCACAAGCACCCTGTTCTTCACATGTAGAGGCAAGAAAGAGGCAGAATCGGTCCAATTCGGCCAGTCTGACAGTTAATGTGGTGGAGAGCAAAACAGCCGTTTCAGAGCGAGAGGATGCCTTTTTGCACATTTCGACTTAAAAAGGCCCTGTCCTCACTGAATATTGAGCTGCAATGTGTGATCTGGATCAGGTCTTATCATTACAAGCTCGCATGGGATGTGTAATGAGGGAAAAAGCATGATTTTTATCCTCCACGAGAGGGGCCCTGACACCGCCCCATTCATCCGGCCGAACGCGCACCCTCGCCGGCTTCCACTGCTCGGGCGAGCCGCTAGGATTGCTCTGCCCCACCGGTCCCGTTCCAAGCCAGCTACCTGCTCGAAACTGCACAATATGCTCACAAGCACCCTGTTCTTCACATGTAGAGGCAAGAAAGAGGCAGAATCGGTCCAATTCGGCCAGTCTGACAGTTAATGTGGTGGAGAGCAAAACAGCCGTTTCAGAGCGAGAGGATGCCTTTTTGCACATTTCGACTTAAAAAGGCCCTGTCCTCACTGAATATTGAGCTGCAATGTGTGATCTGGATCAGGTCTTATCATTACAAGCTCGCATGGGATGTGTAATGAGGGAAAATCCTCCACGAGAGGGGCCCTGACACCGGCCCATTCATCGGGCCGAACGCGCACCCTCGCCGGCTTCCACTGCTCGGGCGAGCCGCTAGGATTGCTCTGCCCCACCGGTCCCGTTCCAAGCCAGCTACCTGCTTGAAACTGCACAATATGCTCACAAGCACCCTGTTCTTCACATGTAGAGGCAAGAAAGAGGCAGAATCGGTCCAATTCGGCCAGTCTGACAGTTAATGTGGTGGAGAGCAAAACAGCCGTTTCAGAGCGAGAGGATGCCTTTTTGCACATTTCGACTTAAAAAGGCCCTGTCCTCACTGAATATTGAGCTGCAATGTGTGATCTGGATCAGGTCTTATCATTACAAGCTCGCATGGGATGTGTAATGAGGGAAAAAGCATGATTTTTATCCTCCACGAGAGGGGCCCTGACACCGCCCCATTCATCCGGCCGAACGCGCACCCTCGCCGGCTTCCACTGCTCGGGCGAGCCGCTAGGATTGCTCTGCCCCACCGGTCCCGTTCCAAGCCAGCTACCTGCTTGAAACTGCACAATATGCTCACAAGCACCCTGTTCTTCACATGTAGAGGCAAGAAAGAGGCAGAATCGGTCCAATTCGGCCAGTCTGACAGTTAATGTGGTGGAGAGCAAAACAGCCGTTTCAGAGCGAGAGGATGCCTTTTTGCACATTTCGACTTAAAAAGGCCCTGTCCTCACTGAATATTGAGCTGCAATGTGTGATCTGGATCAGGTCTTATCATTACAAGCTCGCATGGGATGTGTAATGAGGGAAAAAGCATGATTTTTATCCTCCACGAGAGGGGCCCTGACACCGCCCCATTCATCCGGCCGAACGCGCACCCTCGCCGGCTTCCACTGCTCGGGCGAGCCGCTAGGATTGCTCTGCCCCACCGGTCCCGTTCCAAGCCAGCTACCTGCTCGAAACTGCACAATATGCTCACAAGCACCCTGTTCTTCACATGTAGAGGCAAGAAAGAGGCAGAATCGGTCCAATTCGGCCAGTCTGACAGTTAATGTGGTGGAGAGCAAAACAGCCGTTTCAGAGCGAGAGGATGCCTTTTTGCACATTTCGACTTAAAAAGGCCCTGTCCTCACTGAATATTGAGCTGCAATGTGTGATCTGGATCAGGTCTTATCATTACAAGCTCGCATGGGATGTGTAATGAGGGAAAAAGCATGATTTTTATCCTCCACGAGAGGGGCCCTGACACCGCCCCATTCATCCGGCCGAACGCGCACCCTCGCCGGCTTCCACTGCTCGGGCGAGCCGCTAGGATTGCTCTGCCCCACCGGTCCCGTTCCAAGCCAGCTACCTGCTCGAAACTGCACAATATGCTCACAAGCACCCTGTTCTTCACATGTAGAGGCAAGAAAGAGGCAGAATCGGTCCAATTCGGCCAGTCTGACAGTTAATGTGGTGGAGAGCAAAACAGCCGTTTCAGAGCGAGAGGATGCCTTTTTGCACATTTCGACTTAAAAAGGCCCTGTCCTCACTGAATATTGAGCTGCAATGTGTGATCTGGATCAGGTCTTATCATTACAAGCTCGCATGGGATGTGTAATGAGGGAAAAAGCATGATTTTTATCCTCCACGAGAGGGGCCCTGACACCGCCCCATTCATCCGGCCGAACGCGCACCCTCGCCGGCTTCCACTGCTCGGGCGAGCCGCTAGGATTGCTCTGCCCCACCGGTCCCGTTCCAAGCCAGCTACCTGCTCGAAACTGCACAATATGCTCACAAGCACCCTGTTCTTCACATGTAGAGGCAAGAAAGAGGCAGAATCGGTCCAATTCGGCCAGTCTGACAGTTAATGTGGTGGAGAGCAAAACAGCCGTTTCAGAGCGAGAGGATGCCTTTTTGCACATTTCGACTTAAAAAGGCCCTGTCCTCACTGAATATTGAGCTGCAATGTGTGATCTGGATCAGGTCTTATCATTACAAGCTCGCATGGGATGTGTAATGAGGGAAAAAGCATGATTTTTATCCTCCACGAGAGGGGCCCTGACACCGCCCCATTCATCCGGCCGAACGCGCACCCTCGCCGGCTTCCACTGCTCGGGCGAGCCGCTAGGATTGCTCTGCCCCACCGGTCCCGTTCCAAGCCAGCTACCTGCTCGAAACTGCACAATATGCTCACAAGCACCCTGTTCTTCACATGTAGAGGCAAGAAAGAGGCAGAATCGGTCCAATTCGGCCAGTCTGACAGTTAATGTGGTGGAGAGCAAAACAGACGTTTCAGAGCGAGAGGATGCCTTTTTGCACATTTCGACTTAAAAAGGCCCTGTCCTCACTGAATATTGAGCTGCAATGTGTGATCTGGATCAGGTCTTATCATTACAAGCTCGCATGGGATGTGTAATGAGGGAAAAAGCATGATTTTTATCCTCCACGAGAGGGGCCCTGACACCGCCCCATTCATCCGGCCGAACGCGCACCCTCGCCGGCTTCCACTGCTCGGGCGAGCCGCTAGGATTGCTCTGCCCCACCGGTCCCGTTCCAAGCCAGCTACCTGCTCGAAACTGCACAATATGCTCACAAGCACCCTGTTCTTCACATGTAGAGGCAAGAAAGAGGCAGAATCGGTCCAATTCGGCCAGTCTGACAGTTAATGTGGTGGAGAGCAAAACAGCCGTTTCAGAGCGAGAGGATGCCTTTTTGCACATTTCGACTTAAAAAGGCCCTGTCCTCACTGAATATTGAGCTGCAATGTGTGATCTGGATCAGGTCTTATCATTACAAGCTCGCATGGGATGTGTAATGAGGGAAAAAGCATGATTTTTATCCTCCACGAGAGGGGCCCTGACACCGCCCCATTCATCCGGCCGAACGCGCACCCTCGCCGGCTTCCACTGCTCGGGCGAGCCGCTAGGATTGCTCTGCCCCACCGGTCCCGTTCCAAGCCAGCTACCTGCTCGAAACTGCACAATATGCTCACAAGCACCCTGTTCTTCACATGTAGAGGCAAGAAAGAGGCAGAATCGGTCCAATTCGGCCAGTCTGACAGTTAATGTGGTGGAGAGCAAAACAGCCGTTTCAGAGCGAGAGGATGCCTTTTTGCACATTTCGACTTAAAAAGGCCCTGTCCTCACTGAATATTGAGCTGCAATGTGTGATCTGGATCAGGTCTTATCATTACAAGCTCGCATGGGATGTGTAATGAGGGAAAAAGCATGATTTTTATCCTCCACGAGAGGGGCCCTGACACCGCCCCATTCATCCGGCCGAACGCGCACCCTCGCCGGCTTCCACTGCTCGGGCGAGCCGCTAGGATTGCTCTGCCCCACCGGTCCCGTTCCAAGCCAGCTACCTGCTCGAAACTGCACAATATGCTCACAAGCACCCTGTTCTTCACATGTAGAGGCAAGAAAGAGGCAGAATCGGTCCAATTCGGCCAGTCTGACAGTTAATGTGGTGGAGAGCAAAACAGCCGTTTCAGAGCGAGAGGATGCCTTTTTGCACATTTCGACTTAAAAAGGCCCTGTCCTCACTGAATATTGAGCTGCAATGTGTGATCTGGATCAGGTCTTATCATTACAAGCTCGCATGGGATGTGTAATGAGGGAAAAAGCATGATTTTTATCCTCCACGAGAGGGGCCCTGACACCGCCCCATTCATCCGGCCGAACGCGCACCCTCGCCGGCTTCCACTGCTCGGGCGAGCCGCTAGGATTGCTCTGCCCCACCGGTCCCGTTCCAAGCCAGCTACCTGCTCGAAACTGCACAATATGCTCACAAGCACCCTGTTCTTCACATGTAGAGGCAAGAAAGAGGCAGAATCGGTCCAATTCGGCCAGTCTGACAGTTAATGTGGTGGAGAGCAAAACAGCCGTTTCAGAGCGAGAGGATGCCTTTTTGCACATTTCGACTTAAAAAGGCCCTGTCCTCACTGAATATTGAGCTGCAATGTGTGATCTGGATCAGGTCTTATCATTACAAGCTCGCATGGGATGTGTAATGAGGGAAAATCCTCCACGAGAGGGGCCCTGACACCGGCCCATTCATCGGGCCGAACGCGCACCCTCGCCGGCTTCCACTGCTCGGGCGAGCCGCTAGGATTGCTCTGCCCCACCGGTCCCGTTCCAAGCCAGCTACCTGCTTGAAACTGCACAATATGCTCACAAGCACCCTGTTCTTCACATGTAGAGGCAAGAAAGAGGCAGAATCGGTCCAATTCGGCCAGTCTGACAGTTAATGTGGTGGAGAGCAAAACAGCCGTTTCAGAGCGAGAGGATGCCTTTTTGCACATTTCGACTTAAAAAGGCCCTGTCCTCACTGAATATTGAGCTGCAATGTGTGATCTGGATCAGGTCTTATCATTACAAGCTCGCATGGGATGTGTAATGAGGGAAAAAGCATGATTTTTATCCTCCACGAGAGGGGCCCTGACACCGCCCCATTCATCCGGCCGAACGCGCACCCTCGCCGGCTTCCACTGCTCGGGCGAGCCGCTAGGATTGCTCTGCCCCACCGGTCCCGTTCCAAGCCAGCTACCTGCTTGAAACTGCACAATATGCTCACAAGCACCCTGTTCTTCACATGTAGAGGCAAGAAAGAGGCAGAATCGGTCCAATTCGGCCAGTCTGACAGTTAATGTGGTGGAGAGCAAAACAGCCGTTTCAGAGCGAGAGGATGCCTTTTTGCACATTTCGACTTAAAAAGGCCCTGTCCTCACTGAATATTGAGCTGCAATGTGTGATCTGGATCAGGTCTTATCATTACAAGCTCGCATGGGATGTGTAATGAGGGAAAAAGCATGATTTTTATCCTCCACGAGAGGGGCCCTGACACCGCCCCATTCATCCGGCCGAACGCGCACCCTCGCCGGCTTCCACTGCTCGGGCGAGCCGCTAGGATTGCTCTGCCCCACCGGTCCCGTTCCAAGCCAGCTACCTGCTCGAAACTGCACAATATGCTCACAAGCACCCTGTTCTTCACATGTAGAGGCAAGAAAGAGGCAGAATCGGTCCAATTCGGCCAGTCTGACAGTTAATGTGGTGGAGAGCAAAACAGCCGTTTCAGAGCGAGAGGATGCCTTTTTGCACATTTCGACTTAAAAAGGCCCTGTCCTCACTGAATATTGAGCTGCAATGTGTGATCTGGATCAGGTCTTATCATTACAAGCTCGCATGGGATGTGTAATGAGGGAAAAAGCATGATTTTTATCCTCCACGAGAGGGGCCCTGACACCGCCCCATTCATCCGGCCGAACGCGCACCCTCGCCGGCTTCCACTGCTCGGGCGAGCCGCTAGGATTGCTCTGCCCCACCGGTCCCGTTCCAAGCCAGCTACCTGCTCGAAACTGCACAATATGCTCACAAGCACCCTGTTCTTCACATGTAGAGGCAAGAAAGAGGCAGAATCGGTCCAATTCGGCCAGTCTGACAGTTAATGTGGTGGAGAGCAAAACAGCCGTTTCAGAGCGAGAGGATGCCTTTTTGCACATTTCGACTTAAAAAGGCCCTGTCCTCACTGAATATTGAGCTGCAATGTGTGATCTGGATCAGGTCTTATCATTACAAGCTCGCATGGGATGTGTAATGAGGGAAAAAGCATGATTTTTATCCTCCACGAGAGGGGCCCTGACACCGCCCCATTCATCCGGCCGAACGCGCACCCTCGCCGGCTTCCACTGCTCGGGCGAGCCGCTAGGATTGCTCTGCCCCACCGGTCCCGTTCCAAGCCAGCTACCTGCTCGAAACTGCACAATATGCTCACAAGCACCCTGTTCTTCACATGTAGAGGCAAGAAAGAGGCAGAATCGGTCCAATTCGGCCAGTCTGACAGTTAATGTGGTGGAGAGCAAAACAGCCGTTTCAGAGCGAGAGGATGCCTTTTTGCACATTTCGACTTAAAAAGGCCCTGTCCTCACTGAATATTGAGCTGCAATGTGTGATCTGGATCAGGTCTTATCATTACAAGCTCGCATGGGATGTGTAATGAGGGAAAAAGCATGATTTTTATCCTCCACGAGAGGGGCCCTGACACCGCCCCATTCATCCGGCCGAACGCGCACCCTCGCCGGCTTCCACTGCTCGGGCGAGCCGCTAGGATTGCTCTGCCCCACCGGTCCCGTTCCAAGCCAGCTACCTGCTCGAAACTGCACAATATGCTCACAAGCACCCTGTTCTTCACATGTAGAGGCAAGAAAGAGGCAGAATCGGTCCAATTCGGCCAGTCTGACAGTTAATGTGGTGGAGAGCAAAACAGCCGTTTCAGAGCGAGAGGATGCCTTTTTGCACATTTCGACTTAAAAAGGCCCTGTCCTCACTGAATATTGAGCTGCAATGTGTGATCTGGATCAGGTCTTATCATTACAAGCTCGCATGGGATGTGTAATGAGGGAAAAAGCATGATTTTTATCCTCCACGAGAGGGGCCCTGACACCGCCCCATTCATCCGGCCGAACGCGCACCCTCGCCGGCTTCCACTGCTCGGGCGAGCCGCTAGGATTGCTCTGCCCCACCGGTCCCGTTCCAAGCCAGCTACCTGCTCGAAACTGCACAATATGCTCACAAGCACCCTGTTCTTCACATGTAGAGGCAAGAAAGAGGCAGAATCGGTCCAATTCGGCCAGTCTGACAGTTAATGTGGTGGAGAGCAAAACAGCCGTTTCAGAGCGAGAGGATGCCTTTTTGCACATTTCGACTTAAAAAGGCCCTGTCCTCACTGAATATTGAGCTGCAATGTGTGATCTGGATCAGGTCTTATCATTACAAGCTCGCATGGGATGTGTAATGAGGGAAAAAGCATGATTTTTATCCTCCACGAGAGGGGCCCTGACACCGCCCCATTCATCCGGCCGAACGCGCACCCTCGCCGGCTTCCACTGCTCGGGCGAGCCGCTAGGATTGCTCTGCCCCACCGGTCCCGTTCCAAGCCAGCTACCTGCTCGAAACTGCACAATATGCTCACAAGCACCCTGTTCTTCACATGTAGAGGCAAGAAAGAGGCAGAATCGGTCCAATTCGGCCAGTCTGACAGTTAATGTGGTGGAGAGCAAAACAGCCGTTTCAGAGCGAGAGGATGCCTTTTTGCACATTTCGACTTAAAAAGGCCCTGTCCTCACTGAATATTGAGCTGCAATGTGTGATCTGGATCAGGTCTTATCATTACAAGCTCGCATGGGATGTGTAATGAGGGAAAAAGCATGATTTTTATCCTCCACGAGAGGGGCCCTGACACCGCCCCATTCATCCGGCCGAACGCGCACCCTCGCCGGCTTCCACCTGCCCCACCGGTCCCGTTCCAAGCCAGCTACCTGCTCGAAACTGCACAATATGCTCACAAGCACCCTGTTCTTCACATGTAGAGGCAAGAAAGAGGCAGAATCGGTCCAATTCGGCCAGTCTGACAGTTAATGTGGTGGAGAGCAAAACAGCCGTTTCAGAGCGAGAGGATGCCTTTTTGCACATTTCGACTTAAAAAGGCCCTGTCCTCACTGAATATTGAGCTGCAATGTGTGATCTGGATCAGGTCTTATCATTACAAGCTCGCATGGGATGTGTAATGAGGGAAAATCCTCCACGAGAGGGGCCCTGACACCGGCCCATTCATCGGGCCGAACGCGCACCCTCGCCGGCTTCCACTGCTCGGGCGAGCCGCTAGGATTGCTCTGCCCCACCGGTCCCGTTCCAAGCCAGCTACCTGCTTGAAACTGCACAATATGCTCACAAGCACCCTGTTCTTCACATGTAGAGGCAAGAAAGAGGCAGAATCGGTCCAATTCGGCCAGTCTGACAGTTAATGTGGTGGAGAGCAAAACAGCCGTTTCAGAGCGAGAGGATGCCTTTTTGCACATTTCGACTTAAAAAGGCCCTGTCCTCACTGAATATTGAGCTGCAATGTGTGATCTGGATCAGGTCTTATCATTACAAGCTCGCATGGGATGTGTAATGAGGGAAAAAGCATGATTTTTATCCTCCACGAGAGGGGCCCTGACACCGCCCCATTCATCCGGCCGAACGCGCACCCTCGCCGGCTTCCACTGCTCGGGCGAGCCGCTAGGATTGCTCTGCCCCACCGGTCCCGTTCCAAGCCAGCTACCTGCTTGAAACTGCACAATATGCTCACAAGCACCCTGTTCTTCACATGTAGAGGCAAGAAAGAGGCAGAATCGGTCCAATTCGGCCAGTCTGACAGTTAATGTGGTGGAGAGCAAAACAGCCGTTTCAGAGCGAGAGGATGCCTTTTTGCACATTTCGACTTAAAAAGGCCCTGTCCTCACTGAATATTGAGCTGCAATGTGTGATCTGGATCAGGTCTTATCATTACAAGCTCGCATGGGATGTGTAATGAGGGAAAAAGCATGATTTTTATCCTCCACGAGAGGGGCCCTGACACCGCCCCATTCATCCGGCCGAACGCGCACCCTCGCCGGCTTCCACTGCTCGGGCGAGCCGCTAGGATTGCTCTGCCCCACCGGTCCCGTTCCAAGCCAGCTACCTGCTCGAAACTGCACAATATGCTCACAAGCACCCTGTTCTTCACATGTAGAGGCAAGAAAGAGGCAGAATCGGTCCAATTCGGCCAGTCTGACAGTTAATGTGGTGGAGAGCAAAACAGCCGTTTCAGAGCGAGAGGATGCCTTTTTGCACATTTCGACTTAAAAAGGCCCTGTCCTCACTGAATATTGAGCTGCAATGTGTGATCTGGATCAGGTCTTATCATTACAAGCTCGCATGGGATGTGTAATGAGGGAAAAAGCATGATTTTTATCCTCCACGAGAGGGGCCCTGACACCGCCCCATTCATCCGGCCGAACGCGCACCCTCGCCGGCTTCCACTGCTCGGGCGAGCCGCTAGGATTGCTCTGCCCCACCGGTCCCGTTCCAAGCCAGCTACCTGCTCGAAACTGCACAATATGCTCACAAGCACCCTGTTCTTCACATGTAGAGGCAAGAAAGAGGCAGAATCGGTCCAATTCGGCCAGTCTGACAGTTAATGTGGTGGAGAGCAAAACAGCCGTTTCAGAGCGAGAGGATGCCTTTTTGCACATTTCGACTTAAAAAGGCCCTGTCCTCACTGAATATTGAGCTGCAATGTGTGATCTGGATCAGGTCTTATCATTACAAGCTCGCATGGGATGTGTAATGAGGGAAAAAGCATGATTTTTATCCTCCACGAGAGGGGCCCTGACACCGCCCCATTCATCCGGCCGAACGCGCACCCTCGCCGGCTTCCACTGCTCGGGCGAGCCGCTAGGATTGCTCTGCCCCACCGGTCCCGTTCCAAGCCAGCTACCTGCTCGAAACTGCACAATATGCTCACAAGCACCCTGTTCTTCACATGTAGAGGCAAGAAAGAGGCAGAATCGGTCCAATTCGGCCAGTCTGACAGTTAATGTGGTGGAGAGCAAAACAGCCGTTTCAGAGCGAGAGGATGCCTTTTTGCACATTTCGACTTAAAAAGGCCCTGTCCTCACTGAATATTGAGCTGCAATGTGTGATCTGGATCAGGTCTTATCATTACAAGCTCGCATGGGATGTGTAATGAGGGAAAATCCTCCACGAGAGGGGCCCTGACACCGGCCCATTCATCGGGCCGAACGCGCACCCTCGCCGGCTTCCACTGCTCGGGCGAGCCGCTAGGATTGCTCTGCCCCACCGGTCCCGTTCCAAGCCAGCTACCTGCTTGAAACTGCACAATATGCTCACAAGCACCCTGTTCTTCACATGTAGAGGCAAGAAAGAGGCAGAATCGGTCCAATTCGGCCAGTCTGACAGTTAATGTGGTGGAGAGCAAAACAGCCGTTTCAGAGCGAGAGGATGCCTTTTTGCACATTTCGACTTAAAAAGGCCCTGTCCTCACTGAATATTGAGCTGCAATGTGTGATCTGGATCAGGTCTTATCATTACAAGCTCGCATGGGATGTGTAATGAGGGAAAAAGCATGATTTTTATCCTCCACGAGAGGGGCCCTGACACCGCCCCATTCATCCGGCCGAACGCGCACCCTCGCCGGCTTCCACTGCTCGGGCGAGCCGCTAGGATTGCTCTGCCCCACCGGTCCCGTTCCAAGCCAGCTACCTGCTTGAAACTGCACAATATGCTCACAAGCACCCTGTTCTTCACATGTAGAGGCAAGAAAGAGGCAGAATCGGTCCAATTCGGCCAGTCTGACAGTTAATGTGGTGGAGAGCAAAACAGCCGTTTCAGAGCGAGAGGATGCCTTTTTGCACATTTCGACTTAAAAAGGCCCTGTCCTCACTGAATATTGAGCTGCAATGTGTGATCTGGATCAGGTCTTATCATTACAAGCTCGCATGGGATGTGTAATGAGGGAAAAAGCATGATTTTTATCCTCCACGAGAGGGGCCCTGACACCGCCCCATTCATCCGGCCGAACGCGCACCCTCGCCGGCTTCCACTGCTCGGGCGAGCCGCTAGGATTGCTCTGCCCCACCGGTCCCGTTCCAAGCCAGCTACCTGCTTGAAACTGCACAATATGCTCACAAGCACCCTGTTCTTCACATGTAGAGGCAAGAAAGAGGCAGAATCGGTCCAATTCGGCCAGTCTGACAGTTAATGTGGTGGAGAGCAAAACAGCCGTTTCAGAGCGAGAGGATGCCTTTTTGCACATTTCGACTTAAAAAGGCCCTGTCCTCACTGAATATTGAGCTGCAATGTGTGATCTGGATCAGGTCTTATCATTACAAGCTCGCATGGGATGTGTAATGAGGGAAAATCCTCCACGAGAGGGGCCCTGACACCGGCCCATTCATCGGGCCGAACGCGCACCCTCGCCGGCTTCCACTGCTCGGGCGAGCCGCTAGGATTGCTCTGCCCCACCGGTCCCGTTCCAAGCCAGCTACCTGCTTGAAACTGCACAATATGCTCACAAGCACCCTGTTCTTCACATGTAGAGGCAAGAAAGAGGCAGAATCGGTCCAATTCGGCCAGTCTGACAGTTAATGTGGTGGAGAGCAAAACAGCCGTTTCAGAGCGAGAGGATGCCTTTTTGCACATTTCGACTTAAAAAGGCCCTGTCCTCACTGAATATTGAGCTGCAATGTGTGATCTGGATCAGGTCTTATCATTACAAGCTCGCATGGGATGTGTAATGAGGGAAAAAGCATGATTTTTATCCTCCACGAGAGGGGCCCTGACACCGCCCCATTCATCCGGCCGAACGCGCACCCTCGCCGGCTTCCACTGCTCGGGCGAGCCGCTAGGATTGCTCTGCCCCACCGGTCCCGTTCCAAGCCAGCTACCTGCTTGAAACTGCACAATATGCTCACAAGCACCCTGTTCTTCACATGTAGAGGCAAGAAAGAGGCAGAATCGGTCCAATTCGGCCAGTCTGACAGTTAATGTGGTGGAGAGCAAAACAGCCGTTTCAGAGCGAGAGGATGCCTTTTTGCACATTTCGACTTAAAAAGGCCCTGTCCTCACTGAATATTGAGCTGCAATGTGTGATCTGGATCAGGTCTTATCATTACAAGCTCGCATGGGATGTGTAATGAGGGAAAAAGCATGATTTTTATCCTCCACGAGAGGGGCCCTGACACCGCCCCATTCATCCGGCCGAACGCGCACCCTCGCCGGCTTCCACTGCTCGGGCGAGCCGCTAGGATTGCTCTGCCCCACCGGTCCCGTTCCAAGCCAGCTACCTGCTCGAAACTGCACAATATGCTCACAAGCACCCTGTTCTTCACATGTAGAGGCAAGAAAGAGGCAGAATCGGTCCAATTCGGCCAGTCTGACAGTTAATGTGGTGGAGAGCAAAACAGCCGTTTCAGAGCGAGAGGATGCCTTTTTGCACATTTCGACTTAAAAAGGCCCTGTCCTCACTGAATATTGAGCTGCAATGTGTGATCTGGATCAGGTCTTATCATTACAAGCTCGCATGGGATGTGTAATGAGGGAAAAAGCATGATTTTTATCCTCCACGAGAGGGGCCCTGACACCGCCCCATTCATCCGGCCGAACGCGCACCCTCGCCGGCTTCCACTGCTCGGGCGAGCCGCTAGGATTGCTCTGCCCCACCGGTCCCGTTCCAAGCCAGCTACCTGCTCGAAACTGCACAATATGCTCACAAGCACCCTGTTCTTCACATGTAGAGGCAAGAAAGAGGCAGAATCGGTCCAATTCGGCCAGTCTGACAGTTAATGTGGTGGAGAGCAAAACAGCCGTTTCAGAGCGAGAGGATGCCTTTTTGCACATTTCGACTTAAAAAGGCCCTGTCCTCACTGAATATTGAGCTGCAATGTGTGATCTGGATCAGGTCTTATCATTACAAGCTCGCATGGGATGTGTAATGAGGGAAAAAGCATGATTTTTATCCTCCACGAGAGGGGCCCTGACACCGCCCCATTCATCCGGCCGAACGCGCACCCTCGCCGGCTTCCACTGCTCGGGCGAGCCGCTAGGATTGCTCTGCCCCACCGGTCCCGTTCCAAGCCAGCTACCTGCTCGAAACTGCACAATATGCTCACAAGCACCCTGTTCTTCACATGTAGAGGCAAGAAAGAGGCAGAATCGGTCCAATTCGGCCAGTCTGACAGTTAATGTGGTGGAGAGCAAAACAGCCGTTTCAGAGCGAGAGGATGCCTTTTTGCACATTTCGACTTAAAAAGGCCCTGTCCTCACTGAATATTGAGCTGCAATGTGTGATCTGGATCAGGTCTTATCATTACAAGCTCGCATGGGATGTGTAATGAGGGAAAATCCTCCACGAGAGGGGCCCTGACACCGGCCCATTCATCGGGCCGAACGCGCACCCTCGCCGGCTTCCACTGCTCGGGCGAGCCGCTAGGATTGCTCTGCCCCACCGGTCCCGTTCCAAGCCAGCTACCTGCTTGAAACTGCACAATATGCTCACAAGCACCCTGTTCTTCACATGTAGAGGCAAGAAAGAGGCAGAATCGGTCCAATTCGGCCAGTCTGACAGTTAATGTGGTGGAGAGCAAAACAGCCGTTTCAGAGCGAGAGGATGCCTTTTTGCACATTTCGACTTAAAAAGGCCCTGTCCTCACTGAATATTGAGCTGCAATGTGTGATCTGGATCAGGTCTTATCATTACAAGCTCGCATGGGATGTGTAATGAGGGAAAAAGCATGATTTTTATCCTCCACGAGAGGGGCCCTGACACCGCCCCATTCATCCGGCCGAACGCGCACCCTCGCCGGCTTCCACTGCTCGGGCGAGCCGCTAGGATTGCTCTGCCCCACCGGTCCCGTTCCAAGCCAGCTACCTGCTTGAAACTGCACAATATGCTCACAAGCACCCTGTTCTTCACATGTAGAGGCAAGAAAGAGGCAGAATCGGTCCAATTCGGCCAGTCTGACAGTTAATGTGGTGGAGAGCAAAACAGACGTTTCAGAGCGAGAGGATGCCTTTTTGCACATTTCGACTTAAAAAGGCCCTGTCCTCACTGAATATTGAGCTGCAATGTGTGATCTGGATCAGGTCTTATCATTACAAGCTCGCATGGGATGTGTAATGAGGGAAAAAGCATGATTTTTATCCTCCACGAGAGGGGCCCTGACACCGCCCCATTCATCCGGCCGAACGCGCACCCTCGCCGGCTTCCACTGCTCGGGCGAGCCGCTAGGATTGCTCTGCCCCACCGGTCCCGTTCCAAGCCAGCTACCTGCTCGAAACTGCACAATATGCTCACAAGCACCCTGTTCTTCACATGTAGAGGCAAGAAAGAGGCAGAATCGGTCCAATTCGGCCAGTCTGACAGTTAATGTGGTGGAGAGCAAAACAGCCGTTTCAGAGCGAGAGGATGCCTTTTTGCACATTTCGACTTAAAAAGGCCCTGTCCTCACTGAATATTGAGCTGCAATGTGTGATCTGGATCAGGTCTTATCATTACAAGCTCGCATGGGATGTGTAATGAGGGAAAATCCTCCACGAGAGGGGCCCTGACACCGGCCCATTCATCGGGCCGAACGCGCACCCTCGCCGGCTTCCACTGCTCGGGCGAGCCGCTAGGATTGCTCTGCCCCACCGGTCCCGTTCCAAGCCAGCTACCTGCTTGAAACTGCACAATATGCTCACAAGCACCCTGTTCTTCACATGTAGAGGCAAGAAAGAGGCAGAATCGGTCCAATTCGGCCAGTCTGACAGTTAATGTGGTGGAGAGCAAAACAGCCGTTTCAGAGCGAGAGGATGCCTTTTTGCACATTTCGACTTAAAAAGGCCCTGTCCTCACTGAATATTGAGCTGCAATGTGTGATCTGGATCAGGTCTTATCATTACAAGCTCGCATGGGATGTGTAATGAGGGAAAAAGCATGATTTTTATCCTCCACGAGAGGGGCCCTGACACCGCCCCATTCATCCGGCCGAACGCGCACCCTCGCCGGCTTCCACTGCTCGGGCGAGCCGCTAGGATTGCTCTGCCCCACCGGTCCCGTTCCAAGCCAGCTACCTGCTTGAAACTGCACAATATGCTCACAAGCACCCTGTTCTTCACATGTAGAGGCAAGAAAGAGGCAGAATCGGTCCAATTCGGCCAGTCTGACAGTTAATGTGGTGGAGAGCAAAACAGCCGTTTCAGAGCGAGAGGATGCCTTTTTGCACATTTCGACTTAAAAAGGCCCTGTCCTCACTGAATATTGAGCTGCAATGTGTGATCTGGATCAGGTCTTATCATTACAAGCTCGCATGGGATGTGTAATGAGGGAAAAAGCATGATTTTTATCCTCCACGAGAGGGGCCCTGACACCGCCCCATTCATCCGGCCGAACGCGCACCCTCGCCGGCTTCCACTGCTCGGGCGAGCCGCTAGGATTGCTCTGCCCCACCGGTCCCGTTCCAAGCCAGCTACCTGCTCGAAACTGCACAATATGCTCACAAGCACCCTGTTCTTCACATGTAGAGGCAAGAAAGAGGCAGAATCGGTCCAATTCGGCCAGTCTGACAGTTAATGTGGTGGAGAGCAAAACAGCCGTTTCAGAGCGAGAGGATGCCTTTTTGCACATTTCGACTTAAAAAGGCCCTGTCCTCACTGAATATTGAGCTGCAATGTGTGATCTGGATCAGGTCTTATCATTACAAGCTCGCATGGGATGTGTAATGAGGGAAAAAGCATGATTTTTATCCTCCACGAGAGGGGCCCTGACACCGCCCCATTCATCCGGCCGAACGCGCACCCTCGCCGGCTTCCACTGCTCGGGCGAGCCGCTAGGATTGCTCTGCCCCACCGGTCCCGTTCCAAGCCAGCTACCTGCTCGAAACTGCACAATATGCTCACAAGCACCCTGTTCTTCACATGTAGAGGCAAGAAAGAGGCAGAATCGGTCCAATTCGGCCAGTCTGACAGTTAATGTGGTGGAGAGCAAAACAGCCGTTTCAGAGCGAGAGGATGCCTTTTTGCACATTTCGACTTAAAAAGGCCCTGTCCTCACTGAATATTGAGCTGCAATGTGTGATCTGGATCAGGTCTTATCATTACAAGCTCGCATGGGATGTGTAATGAGGGAAAAAGCATGATTTTTATCCTCCACGAGAGGGGCCCTGACACCGCCCCATTCATCCGGCCGAACGCGCACCCTCGCCGGCTTCCACTGCTCGGGCGAGCCGCTAGGATTGCTCTGCCCCACCGGTCCCGTTCCAAGCCAGCTACCTGCTCGAAACTGCACAATATGCTCACAAGCACCCTGTTCTTCACATGTAGAGGCAAGAAAGAGGCAGAATCGGTCCAATTCGGCCAGTCTGACAGTTAATGTGGTGGAGAGCAAAACAGCCGTTTCAGAGCGAGAGGATGCCTTTTTGCACATTTCGACTTAAAAAGGCCCTGTCCTCACTGAATATTGAGCTGCAATGTGTGATCTGGATCAGGTCTTATCATTA
Organism: Chelon labrosus; assembly: GCF_963514085.1. Taxonomy (NCBI): domain Eukaryota; kingdom Metazoa; phylum Chordata; class Actinopteri; order Mugiliformes; family Mugilidae; genus Chelon; species Chelon labrosus. Next base: position 5,060 of record NW_028181624.1, on the reverse strand, counting down.
CAAGCTCGCATGGGATGTGTAATGAGGGAAAATCCTCCACGAGAGGGGCCCTGACACCGGCCCATTCATCGGGCCGAACGCGCACCCTCGCCGGCTTCCACTGCTCGGGCGAGCCGCTAGGATTGCTCTGCCCCACCGGTCCCGTTCCAAGCCAGCTACCTGCTTGAAACTGCACAATATGCTCACAAGCACCCTGTTCTTCACATGTAGAGGCAAGAAAGAGGCAGAATCGGTCCAATTCGGCCAGTCTGACAGTTAATGTGGTGGAGAGCAAAACAGCCGTTTCAGAGCGAGAGGATGCCTTTTTGCACATTTCGACTTAAAAAGGCCCTGTCCTCACTGAATATTGAGCTGCAATGTGTGATCTGGATCAGGTCTTATCATTACAAGCTCGCATGGGATGTGTAATGAGGGAAAAAGCATGATTTTTATCCTCCACGAGAGGGGCCCTGACACCGCCCCATTCATCGGGCCGAACGCGCACCCTCGCCGGCTTCCACTGCTCGGGCGAGCCGCTAGGATTGCTCTGCCCCACCGGTCCCGTTCCAAGCCAGCTACCTGCTTGAAACTGCACAATATGCTCACAAGCACCCTGTTCTTCACATGTAGAGGCAAGAAAGAGGCAGAATCGGTCCAATTCGGCCAGTCTGACAGTTAATGTGGTGGAGAGCAAAACAGCCGTTTCAGAGCGAGAGGATGCCTTTTTGCACATTTCGACTTAAAAAGGCCCTGTCCTCACTGAATATTGAGCTGCAATGTGTGATCTGGATCAGGTCTTATCATTACAAGCTCGCATGGGATGTGTAATGAGGGAAAAAGCATGATTTTTATCCTCCACGAGAGGGGCCCTGACACCGCCCCATTCATCCGGCCGAACGCGCACCCTCGCCGGCTTCCACTGCTCGGGCGAGCCGCTAGGATTGCTCTGCCCCACCGGTCCCGTTCCAAGCCAGCTACCTGCTCGAAACTGCACAATATGCTCACAAGCACCCTGTTCTTCACATGTAGAGGCAAGAAAGAGGCAGAATCGGTCCAATTCGGCCAGTCTGACAGTTAATGTGGTGGAGAGCAAAACAGCCGTTTCAGAGCGAGAGGATGCCTTTTTGCACATTTCGACTTAAAAAGGCCCTGTCCTCACTGAATATTGAGCTGCAATGTGTGATCTGGATCAGGTCTTATCATTACAAGCTCGCATGGGATGTGTAATGAGGGAAAAAGCATGATTTTTATCCTCCACGAGAGGGGCCCTGACACCGCCCCATTCATCCGGCCGAACGCGCACCCTCGCCGGCTTCCACTGCTCGGGCGAGCCGCTAGGATTGCTCTGCCCCACCGGTCCCGTTCCAAGCCAGCTACCTGCTCGAAACTGCACAATATGCTCACAAGCACCCTGTTCTTCACATGTAGAGGCAAGAAAGAGGCAGAATCGGTCCAATTCGGCCAGTCTGACAGTTAATGTGGTGGAGAGCAAAACAGCCGTTTCAGAGCGAGAGGATGCCTTTTTGCACATTTCGACTTAAAAAGGCCCTGTCCTCACTGAATATTGAGCTGCAATGTGTGATCTGGATCAGGTCTTATCATTACAAGCTCGCATGGGATGTGTAATGAGGGAAAAAGCATGATTTTTATCCTCCACGAGAGGGGCCCTGACACCGGCCCATTCATCCGGCCGAACGCGCACCCTCGCCGGCTTCCACTGCTCGGGCGAGCCGCTAGGATTGCTCTGCCCCACCGGTCCCGTTCCAAGCCAGCTACCTGCTCGAAACTGCACAATATGCTCACAAGCACCCTGTTCTTCACATGTAGAGGCAAGAAAGAGGCAGAATCGGTCCAATTCGGCCAGTCTGACAGTTAATGTGGTGGAGAGCAAAACAGCCGTTTCAGAGCGAGAGGATGCCTTTTTGCACATTTCGACTTAAAAAGGCCCTGTCCTCACTGAATATTGAGCTGCAATGTGTGATCTGGATCAGGTCTTATCATTACAAGCTCGCATGGGATGTGTAATGAGGGAAAAAGCATGATTTTTATCCTCCACGAGAGGGGCCCTGACACCGCCCCATTCATCCGGCCGAACGCGCACCCTCGCCGGCTTCCACTGCTCGGGCGAGCCGCTAGGATTGCTCTGCCCCACCGGTCCCGTTCCAAGCCAGCTACCTGCTTGAAACTGCACAATATGCTCACAAGCACCCTGTTCTTCACATGTAGAGGCAAGAAAGAGGCAGAATCGGTCCAATTCGGCCAGTCTGACAGTTAATGTGGTGGAGAGCAAAACAGCCGTTTCAGAGCGAGAGGATGCCTTTTTGCACATTTCGACTTAAAAAGGCCCTGTCCTCACTGAATATTGAGCTGCAATGTGTGATCTGGATCAGGTCTTATCATTACAAGCTCGCATGGGATGTGTAATGAGGGAAAAAGCATGATTTTTATCCTCCACGAGAGGGGCCCTGACACCGCCCCATTCATCCGGCCGAACGCGCACCCTCGCCGGCTTCCACTGCTCGGGCGAGCCGCTAGGATTGCTCTGCCCCACCGGTCCCGTTCCAAGCCAGCTACCTGCTTGAAACTGCACAATATGCTCACAAGCACCCTGTTCTTCACATGTAGAGGCAAGAAAGAGGCAGAATCGGTCCAATTCGGCCAGTCTGACAGTTAATGTGGTGGAGAGCAAAACAGCCGTTTCAGAGCGAGAGGATGCCTTTTTGCACATTTCGACTTAAAAAGGCCCTGTCCTCACTGAATATTGAGCTGCAATGTGTGATCTGGATCAGGTCTTATCATTACAAGCTCGCATGGGATGTGTAATGAGGGAAAAAGCATGATTTTTATCCTCCACGAGAGGGGCCCTGACACCGCCCCATTCATCCGGCCGAACGCGCACCCTCGCCGGCTTCCACTGCTCGGGCGAGCCGCTAGGATTGCTCTGCCCCACCGGTCCCGTTCCAAGCCAGCTACCTGCTCGAAACTGCACAATATGCTCACAAGCACCCTGTTCTTCACATGTAGGCAGAATCGGTCCAATTCGGCCAGTCTGACAGTTAATGTGGTGGAGAGCAAAACAGCCGTTTCAGAGCGAGAGGATGCCTTTTTGCACATTTCGACTTAAAAGGCCCTGTCCTCACTGAATATTGAGCTGCAATGTGTGATCTGGATCAGGTCTTATCATTACAAGCTCGCATGGGATGTGTAATGAGGGAAAAAGCATGATTTTTATCCTCCACGAGAGGGGCCCTGACACCGCCCCATTCATCCGGCCGAACGCGCACCCTCGCCGGCTTCCACTGCTCGGGCGAGCCGCTAGGATTGCTCTGCCCCACCGGTCCCGTTCCAAGCCAGCTACCTGCTCGAAACTGCACAATATGCTCACAAGCACCCTGTTCTTCACATGTAGAGGCAAGAAAGAGGCAGAATCGGTCCAATTCGGCCAGTCTGACAGTTAATGTGGTGGAGAGCAAAACAGCCGTTTCAGAGCGAGAGGATGCCTTTTTGCACATTTCGACTTAAAAAGGCCTGTCCTCACTGAATATTGAGCTGCAATGTGTGATCTGGATCAGGTCTTATCATTACAAGCTCGCATGGGATGTGTAATGAGGGAAAAAGCATGATTTTTATCCTCCACGAGAGGGGCCCTGACACCGCCCCCATTCATCCGGCCGAACGCGCACCCCTCGCCGGCTTCCACTGCTCGGGCGAGCCGCTAGGATTGCTCTGCCCCACCGGTCCCGTTCCAAGCCAGCTACCTGCTCGAAACTGCACAATATGCTCACAAGCACCCTGTTCTTCACATGTAGAGGCAAGAAAGAGGCAGAATCGGTCCAATTCGGCCAGTCTGACAGTTAATGTGGTGGAGAGCAAAACAGCCGTTTCAGAGCGAGAGGATGCCTTTTTGCACATTTCGACTTAAAAAGGCCCTGTCCTCACTGAATATTGAGCTGCAATGTGTGATCTGGATCAGGTCTTATCATTACAAGCTCGCATGGGATGTGTAATGAGGGAAAATCCTCCACGAGAGGGGCCCTGACACCGGCCCATTCATCGGGCCGAACGCGCACCCTCGCCGGCTTCCACTGCTCGGGCGAGCCGCTAGGATTGCTCTGCCCCACCGGTCCCGTTCCAAGCCAGCTACCTGCTTGAAACTGCACAATATGCTCACAAGCACCCTGTTCTTCACATGTAGAGGCAAGAAAGAGGCAGAATCGGTCCAATTCGGCCAGTCTGACAGTTAATGTGGTGGAGAGCAAAACAGCCGTTTCAGAGCGAGAGGATGCCCTTTTTTGCACATTTCGACTTAAAAGGCCCTGTCCTCACTGAATATTGAGCTGCAATGTGTGATCTGGATCAGGTCTTATCATTACAAGCTCGCATGGGATGTGTAATGAGGGAAAAAGCATGATTTTTATCCTCCACGAGAGGGGCCCTGACACCGCCCCATTCATCAGGCCCGACGAACGCGCACCCTCGCCGGCTTCCACTGCTCGGGCGAGCCGCTAGGATTGCTCTGCCCCACCGGTCCCGTTCCAAGCCAGCTACCTGCTCGAAACTGCACAATATGCTCACAAGCACCCTGTTCTTCACATGTAGAGGCAAGAAAGAGGCAGAATCGGTCCAATTCGGCCAGTCTGACAGTTAATGTGGTGGAGAGCAAAACAGCCGTTTCAGAGCGAGAGGATGCCTTTTTGCACATTTCGACTTAAAAAGGCCCTGTCCTCACTGAATATTGAGCTGCAATGTGTGATCTGGATCAGGTCTTATCATTACAAGCTCGCATGGGATGTGTAATGAGGGAAAAAGCATGATTTTTATCCTCCACGAGAGGGGCCCTGACACCGCCCCATTCATCCGGCCGAACGCGCACCCTCGCCGGCTTCCACTCGGGCGAGCCGCTAGGATTGCTCTGCCCCACCGGTCCCGTTCCAAGCCAGCTACCTGCTCGAAACTGCACAATATGCTCACAAGCACCCTGTTCTTCACATGTAGAGGCAAGAAAGAGGCAGAATCGGTCCAATTCGGCCAGTCTGACAGTTAATGTGGTGGAGAGCAAAACAGCCGTTTCAGAGCGAGAG